>NC_079168.1:18396589-18696589 GCF_947568905.1 Ostrea edulis
TTTTTTCTGAACTTTTTTTTTTTTGGCTGTGGTATTAGATGATAAGCTGCTTTTTATATTGATGACTTACAGATAAAGTTCAAGTCTTGTTGATTGGCTTTGAAAATTTTCGATTATTCACTTTTCCAGACTTTTTTTTGCTGTGTTTGTAAAAAATAAGCTGATTTTTGGTTTGTCTCTTGATGTTGATGACGTGCAGATAAGTTCAAGTTTCATGTCAGTTGACCTATTTTCACCAAAATTTTGCAAATTTCTAATCATATTCTCAGTTTTCTGAACTTTGTTTTGCTGTGTAGCTATTGAGTTAATTTTGATATGTTTCTATATTGATAACTTACAGATCAAGGTTGAGTTTCATGTCTGCAATCACCAAAGATTTTACTCTTAGACTTTATATAATTTTTACTACATGTACAATGTATTTGAAAATGTTTTCTGAACTTTTTGCTGATGTTCTTTAAGATGATAAGCAGATGTACATGGTATATATACCATTGATAGAAATTGTCATTTTATTGTCACCGTGGTCATTGTGTAGTAATGTTCTCCTGTAACAATTACACAGGTAACTAGCATCATACAACTCCCCAGCAGTAAAGTTCTAATACAAATAAAAATCTTCACTCCAAAAATGAATGCATGGAAATTAATAATGTTTTGAATAAAAATATCCATGTCTTCCTGTGAGGACCCGGGTTAGAATAGGTCCTCAGTACCTGTTGCTTGTCGTAGACGGCGACTGATCCTTCAGATGAGACAGCAAAAACCAAGGTCCCATGTCACAGCAGGTGAGATCCCTCCCTGCTCAAAGGCCATAAGCGGAGATCATAGGGCGAAATTTTGCAGCCCTTCACCGGCAGAGGTCACGTGACGTCTCCATATGAGTGAAATATTCTCAAGAGGGATGTTAAACAATATTCTATCAATCAATCAATCATGTCTTCCTTATTTAATACAGTTACCACCAGAAAGTGGCATATGATCCACCTATTCTAGAACTCAAAGCAACCTACGGATTAGCGGCCCCAGAGCCCTTTACAGCACCAGCACTTAATCCTCTCTGGAGCAAAGAGGTTTACACAAAGATGAATTCTAAAATGGCACCAAAGCCAGAAAATGTAAGTATGTCTTGTTTAGACCTGTGGATTTTTGTGAAAAGTCATGTGTATCATCTCATCATATAGAGCTATATCTGATGTAGTGTATCATCTCATCATATAGACCTATATCTGATGTAGTGTATCATCTCATCATATAGACCTATATTTGTATCATCTCATCATATAGAACTATATCTGTATCATCTCATCATATAGATCTATATCTGATGTAGTGTATCATCTCATCATATAGACCTATATCTGATGTAGTGTATCATCTCATCATATAGACCTATATTTGTATCATCTCATCATATAGACCTATATCTGATGTAGTGTATCATCTCATCATATAGACCATCATCTGATGTAGTGTATCATCTCATCATATAGATCTATATCTGATGTAGTGTATCATCTCATCATATAGATCTATATCTGATGTAGCTCCACTGCCTGTACAGGTTACTGGGGTATTTTAATGGAATAGATATGTAGTGGGTTGGGTTTGTCTTACTCTCTTAATAGTCTTAATAGAAAGAGTTCATGAAAATTGATAAATTTGCATTTAATTCAAAATATTAAATTTTGTACTGTTGATTAAGAATGATTCATTTTTAATTTGATTGTAGGACAAGGAAAAGAAGGATAAGCCCACAGAACTGCCCCCCGTTAAAGAAAAGGAGACACCCATGTCCGAGAAGGATCCAGGGAACTTCAGTGGCTGTGTTCTATCTTAGGACGTACTGTACATAATATGGCGAAATATCCTGTATTCAGTTGTCTAATGAAATATGTTTTTGATCAAATATTCATTATTTAATACGTAGATTAAGAAATATAAATGGTAAATTCATTTGGAAAGTCGGTTTCGGTTTGGTCTGATGAGTTCTGATTTTCAACTTGTGCATGGAGGAGTTTTATGAACAAATATATTCTGTAGATGTTTTTTTTTTCTGCAAACTTCTCATAAAAGAATAAGTTTTTATTCTGCGGAGGTAGATTGGTATGCGCACTGGTAGTGACTGAATAATATGTAAAAAGTATGTGATGATGCAGCTACCATTATTGTACTGTACAGTGTATGTAAGCTGTTTTCTTTGTTTTCCAGGATTGCAAGTCTTTCATTGTTTCATATATAGTCATTAATATATCTCGTATGACCCATGTAATTACAATCATATCATCTTGTACATACTTGTATGCAAACGGCAATTAAATCTTACCATTGTTATAGGTAGTTGGACACCATTAGACTCAGCACAATGTATTCAGACATGACATATCTGTTGTCAAGAACTAGAGCACACATGTTGTGTGGATTTTAATGTACTGCTACATGTATTCCATGTTAAATACACTTTTATGTGAAAACATTCATCTTTAGATTTTGCCATGATGTTTGTTGCTGATTTGTATTGTTGCCATATTTGGACATAATTGTAAAATGTACAAGATGAATGTTGTATAAATTATGTTTTGAGATAGGAACTGTTCATTAATTTCATTTCTATTAATATTGCCTGCAGTCAGAAATATTTCTACATTTATGAAATGTATTTTTGTTATTGTCTGATAGTTTTTTGCACCGTAAAAGAGAATAAAACTGTATCTGAAAAATACATGTAACAAACCCCAAATTTAGATGATTATTTACACAAAATCTATATGAAATAATGTTTTTGTTAGTGAATTTATTTTATAAAATTCTTATCAACAATAACAAGACACTCCTACCATATATTTGGAGTTTTAAAACCCTTTGTCTATTTGGTTTATTATTTATAGTTTGAATAAACTGCATGGTAGAAGTATGTGGTCTTCTTTTTGTTCAAGTTCTTTAGTTACATTATGTTGAATATAATTCATTCATTTCTGAGTGAAAAGAGGATTTCTTTGATAACATGCTCTATAGAAACCTCTGTTCTAGATAATCTGTTCTATACAGACTAACAGGGACCTCTGTTCTAGATAATCTGTTCTATACAGACTAACAGGGACCTCTGTTCTAGATAATCTGTTCTATACAGACTAACAGGGACCTCTGTTCTAGATAATCTGTTCTATACAGACTAACAGGGACCTCTGTTCTAGACAATCTGTTCTATACAGACTAACAGGGACCTCTGTTCCTAGATAATCTGTTCTATACAGACTAACAGGGACCTCTGTTCTAGATAATCTGTTCTATACAGACTAACAGGGACCTCTGTTCCTAGATAATCTGTTCTATACAGACTAACAGGGACCTCTGTTCTAGATAATCTGTTCTATACAGACTAACAGGGACCTCTGTTCTAGATAATCTGTTCTATACAGACTAACAGGGACCTCTGTTCCTAGATAATCTGTTCTATACAGACTAACAGGGACCTCTGTTCTAGATAATCTGTTCTATACAGACTAACAGGGACCTCTTTTCCTAGATAATCTGTTCTATACAGACTAACAGGGACCTAGATAATCTGTTCTATACAGACTAACAGGGACATCTCTTCCTAGATGCATGATTTGCTCTACAGACTAAAGGGGACCTTTCTTCCTGGATTTTCTGCTCTGTACAGGCTCATAGGGACGTCTGTTCCTGGATAATCTGTTTTACAGATTAACAGGGACCTCTGTTCCTAGATAGTTTACTCTACAGACTAAGAGGGACCTCTGTTCTTAGACAATTTGCTCTACAGACTAACAGAAATCTCTTAATTTTGGCTCGGCTGAATATTTGGGCTGACACCTTTATCAGTGAAGACATCAGTCTAAATATATAGCAGAGCCAAACCTGTGATTAGGAACCTGTTCCTAGGTAATCTGATCTACAGACTGATAATTTGCTCCACAGGCTAACAGGGATTTCTGTTTCTGATTATCTGCTATACAGACTAGGGAACCTCTGCTACTGGATAATGCAATCTATAGACCAACAGGAACTTCTTCCTAATTAATCTGCTCTATAGGGAACCACTGTTACTGGAGAAACTACCATGAAGACAAATGAGAACTTTTATTTCTATAGACTAACAGGGACATCTATTCACAAATAATTTGCTAAACAAACATGAACCTCTGTTCCTGAATAGTCTGCTCTACAACAGACGAACAGGGATTTTATCCTGAAATTTTGTTCGGGGATAATCTACTCTACGCACTAACAGAAATCTATGTTATAGGACTATCTGCAATGCAGACTAAAACAAACCTCTGTTCCTAGATTATCTGCTATATAGACTAACACAAACCTCTGTTCCTAGATTATCTGCTATATAGACTAAAACAAACCTCTGTTCCTAGATTATCTGCTATATAGACTAACAGGAACCTCTGTTCCTAGATTATCTGCTATATAGACTAACACAACCCTCTGTTCCTAGATTATCTGCTATATAGACTAACACAAACCTCTGTTCCTAGATTATCTGCTATATAGACTAACACAAACCTCTGTTCCTAGATTATCTGCTATATAGACTAACAGAAACCTATCCTACTGGATAACATACTCTGAAGACTAACAGGAACTTCTGCACCTAGTTAACCTACTATACACCTAACAGGAACTTCTGCACCTAGTTAATCTACTATACACCTAACAGGAACTTCTCCACCTAGTTAACCTACTATACACCTAACAGGAACTCCTGCTCCTAGTTAACCTACTATACACCTAACAGGAACTCCTGCTCCTAGTTAACCTACTATACACCTAACAGGAACTCCTGCACCTAGTTAATCTACTATACACCTAACAGGAACCTCTGCTCCTAGTTAACCTACTATACACCTAACAGGAACCTCTGCTCCTAGTTAACCTACTATACACCTAACAGGAACTCCTGCTCCTAGTTAACCTACTATACACCTAACAGGAACTCCTGCACCTAGTTAATCTACTATACACCTAACAGGAACTCCTGCACCTAGTTAACCTACTATACACCTAACAGGAACTCCTGCTCCTAGTTAACCTACTATACACCTAACAGGAACTCCTGCTCCTAGTTAACCTACTATACACCTAACAGGAACTCCTGCACCTAGTTAATCTACTATACACCTAACAGGAACCTCTGCTCCTAGTTAATCTACTATACACCTAACAGGAACCTCTGCTCCTAGTTAACCTACTATACACCTAACAGGAACTCCTGCACCTAGTTAACCTACTATACACCTAACAGGAACTCCTGCTCCTAGTTAACCTACTATACACTTAACAGGAACTCCTGCACCTAGTTAACCTACTATACACCTAACAGAAACTTCTGCTCCTAGTTAACCTACTCTACACCTAACAGGAACTTCTGTGTTCCTGCCTCTAAGATAATAATACACAAAAGAAGCACATTCACTGTACAGAACAATATGCTCACTATGATATACTGGTATTGTATTTCAGGGTTTTTTCCAACCTTTTAAAACATGAAATTTTTGAGTGGGTGTGCTTTTAGATAATATTTGTCATTAGTGCATGGAAATTGTTGAAAGACAATAATGCATAATGAAAATGTTCACATTGAATCAAGCTCTGATCTAGAAGTTTTGCCTGTCTGGGTTCCTATATTTCAGAGCAGGAAAGTTTTGGGGATTACCATATTGGTCTGTCCCACTATTTTTTCTCAGAGTATAACTTTATGATTCTATTAAAAATTTGGCATTTTATCTCCTGATTACTTTCCATTTGAAAAAAAAAGATAAATACAGCAAGGCTTGTTAATTCATCTGTCATGAACTTCAGGAACTATTTTCCAATTCATTTCATAATTCTAAGTTTACAATAAAGAATTTATTCTTCTTGTGACTATGATAATGCACTTACATGTAAATCTCAGTGTTTAGGGGGGGGGGGGGGGGGGGGGGGGGGGCAACAGAATATAACATCAAGAAAATGCTTCTGTTTAAGCTAAATTCATATGAGTGTTACTGTATAATGCCAAATAAAACAAAAGGCCCAAGAGCCACACTCGCTCACCTGAGTTACCTTGGCCCATAATTAAAGATTTTCCTTATATATTTGCAAGTAAAACTTTTAAAAGATTTTTACAAACTTAAATATGCACTGTGTCAGGAAGCTTTCATGTAAATGTAAGTTTTTAAAGATTTTCCCTATAATATTTGTATGCATTTTTTTTTATTATCTTCCCTTTGTAAGGGGCATGGTTCTTCATTTGAACAAATTTTAATCCCCTTCACCCTAGGATACTTTGTGCCAAATTTGGTTGAAATTGGCCCAGTGGTTCTGGAGAAGATTTTTAAAAGTTGTCAATTGCATATTCACTATTTTGCTATTATCTCCCCTTGGAAAAGGGCATGGCCCTTCATTTAAGGAAACTTGAATCCCCTTAACCCAAGGATGCTTTGTGCCAAGTTTGGTTGAAATTGGCCCAGTGGTTCCCTGCCCTTACAGAAATGAGATGTACCCGAAAGGTACCCAAAATGTATCTGTAAGGTACCCGAAGCAACTTTTTCCTTGAAAAATGTACCCAAAAAGTACCCGCAAAAAACTTAGCCATTTTTCGACAGTACCCAGAACGTACCCGACTATTGTAAAAAGTACCCAAAATGTACCCAGATTAAAAATTGAAAAGTTAAAATGTACCTGAAATGTACCCAACAGAAAAATATAAATGTTCAAATGTACCCGAATTGTACCCAGGGTATCAATTAAGGAAGTTAAAATGTATTCGATATGTACCCACTTTAAAGTTACTAAGTTGAAATGTACCCGAAATGTACCCAACAAAAAATATTAATGTTGAAATGTTTACCAGAAATGTACCCTGGGTAAATTAAAAAGTTAAATTGTACCCGTAATGTACCAACTTTAAATGTGACTATTGAAAATGTACCCGAAATGTACCCATTTAAATAAACCTTGTCATTTCACAACAGATACAAATAATATGAAAATAAACATTAAACAATTTCACAACTGATTTTGAAATAAGAAAGCTTTTATAGTGAATTGTACCAGCATTATGTACCCAACTTCAATCTGGCGTGTTTTTTTTTTTATTGATGTATGTATGTTGTAGACATTTTTTGTTTAAAAATATATATATATATATTTATATATATATATGAAATAGTGCAAATCCTGTTGATGTTAATGAATTTTAATTTATCTATAAAAAGTTTTTTTTTGTTCTGCCATTAAGGTAGCTATAGTATTAAAGAAAATCTGAAGGATTACATGAAGGGATCCATCCCTAAACCTCTAAATGGAAAGCTATTTTCCATTTTTAAAAACATAACAATCAAAAATAAATAATAGTAGAGACCTAGTAGTAAGATATAGTCTTGAGAACTTGATAATGCTACATGATTGTTAGTCTGCAGCAATTTCATAAGAAAAAATTATCTGACAGTCACTGAATTTAATTATATATTTGGTAAACAATCTGTATATATCATGATAATACATACATATATGGATCTATCTGTATTTGATTTTTTTTTGGGGGGGGGGGAGTGGTTTTTTTTTTTTAATATTGATATACACTGTATGTCAAAAGATGTCCCTGCAGAAGGAAATTATTGAAGATCATCATATTATTTTTATAAACTAGTTAACTTATTAATTAATTAACCAATCAATTCAGAGCGGGTCTTCACAGTACTTGGCTCTAACAACCGTAAATTGAGATCGGGTTCCTGATAAAAAGCATCGGGTGTGCACTCCGAGTTCCCGCGTATAGTCAGCATGCAGACCATGCAGACGCCATTTTTATGATGTTGTGACCTACCGTAAACATTATGAACAGACAAAGAATAGCCTTCAACAGGGACCCGAGGGAGTTCGTGGTGTTATCCTGAAGAGACTCCCAACCATTAAGTAAGTGATTTACACACTAGTGTATTTTGTAGATTCTTTGACTTCATGCCAGTCATGATCACTGATAATCCGAAATTCCTCCGATTCTTATCCCTTTCACATTTGTGTCTGATGATCTTCACTGCACATAGCATATAAAGAAAGCAAGGGTAACAGTCAGAGGTATCTTGAATTATGTAACTCATGTGTCTTTTGTAAAGTAGGACAATGAAATTCACTAACTAGTCTAAATGTAGTTAGAATAATCTAACTGTGTCTCGGGACAGGCCCTCACCACAGTTAGAATACCTCCCATATACCCGTAATGTAGCAGAAAATTGCGGAATCGCTCCAAAACGATTTTAAACTTATCAAAGAATAAACGCGTACATTTAAAGTTAAATTTATATACAACTAACCTCATTGGTAATTTGTAAGTCCTTAACACTGTAAAAAATCGTATAATAATATTGTAAACTCAACACTTTGAAATGTCACTTTTCTCGATTCGAACTGACTGCCATTTTACCGGAAACTGCCATCGGAACACCCTGCTGCATGCTGTTTTCCAAAAACGAACGCTTACCTAATTTGCAAATAAGAACGGCCCAAGTGGGTCGTTAAGATAACTTTCCAAATGCATATGAGTGATGTGTTACATAATTTTAACGAAACATGCACTGTGTGCAATTTTCATTTTGCTACATTGCAGGTATATAGGACGCATTCTATCGTTAAATCGGGTCCGTAGGACATTATCATTTTAACGATAAAACATTCTATCTAGTCTAAATGCGTCTATTGTCGGACACTTACACGATTTTCATTTTCTACCCGGCACTTGATAACCCGCGATTTGCATCAACTAGATATCTACTCGCTAGACACAGCAATGCTATTTCATTTGTAACACCTCATAGTTTAACCACTCTTATTATGTACAAAGCAGGTCAAACTGAAATAACTTAAGTAACGTCGGCATTATGTTAAAATCAGCTCGATCCGCTCCTTTATTTTTATGTTGTCGCAATACGAGGAGCGGATCGAGGAGCTGGTTTTAATCAGATTGGTCCGAAGGAACAGTAAGAGTTATCAATTGACAAGTAAAAATTTAAGTTGATAGCACAAGTGACCAGTGATTAGAAATATTTATTTATGGTCCTGTAATTTGGTTATAGGAAGGTCTTTGGTATCCTTTGATTATTTACAATTTCATTTCTCTTTCAGAATATAATTCATGATGGATACAGAATTTATATGGTGTGACCACTGACCAGACTGGTTTTAATATGCCATTCTGAGAATTACACTATGCAGACCTGGATCAATGTTTATATAGTTCCAAAATGAGTTTACTCTGAATGACACTTCAGTTCATGCACATTTTAGGTAAGTCCAATGAGACTGCTAGGCCTATATGTATAGTGGATGGGAAGTCCATGACCCTGATATGTCTTAAATTTGTTTGACAGCAAGTCAAATTGGGATGACTTTAATTCCACTATCAGTTTCAAATCACTGATTTAATTTGCACAGATCATACAAACTGTTTCTATTAATTTTAAATAGATATATAACATGCCCACAAAATAATTGCATTATTATTTTTTTTAGAATGTACGTCATCAATGTTCTCCCAAAGGAAAGTGAGCAAAAACTTATCCAGAGAATCAACAGCACATTTTTGTGAAACTTTTTAAAATGCGCAGGTAATATTGCTGTTAAAATATTTTGTATCCTATGATCTGTAATAAAATATAAGTGGCATATTGATATAACTTTAACTTAGTTATAACTTTTCAACTAAAATGGGTAGGGATTTTATATTTGCCATTTTTATTCTTTGTGACAAGAAAATATTTTTTAATATATATACAAACTGTATATATAAGTACCTCATTAATGACCTTTTGACCTTTCTGATGGTACCAAATTTGATCTTCTGACCTTGACATGAATTTTGACCTACTTGTCTTGAAAAGCGTTAAGTTTGGGGGCATCCATGGTTCACATTCATGTCTTGTTGCTGTTAAGAATGATTATCTAGCACAACCATTTAATGCAAAGTTAGATAAGTTAAAATATTTTCATTGCAATCTTGGTATTGTATTGCATGTGGTAATCATTTATGATGAAAATGTTTTTTTTAATTTCTTTCATTTATGCACTTATTTACATGTATTTGTTAGATTTTAATCGAATTAATAATAAAGGAACAATATCCAAGAAAATATAATATATAAGTATATTTAATTTAGAAGGTTACAAGAGACTAAACGGGTGTAAAATAAAGATAATTTAAAGCGTCGAGTCAACTGAATTAAAGACAAAGAAAAGTGCAGTATAAACTACATTCGTATTGTGATTTGGTTTTATTATATTTCATTAAATGGGTTTTTTTTTTTTTATTTGCAGGAGAAATAGGATTACGAAGAAGAGAAGCTTTGTCATAATTTTTATAGTATGAATTAAATGCAATTTCTCATATATTAAGATTCTTCATTTTTTCAGGACACATGGTTGGTAATATTCATGAAAACTAGCAGAACTCCAGTACATTTGAAGTGTTAGTCAAGCATACTTTAGGAGAGGCAAGCAAAGTCTGGAAAATGCCATAAATGGTACCCGAAAAGTGCCTAAAATGGCACCCAGAGTGTACTTAAAATGGTACTTATGCTGTACCCGGAATGTACCCAAAACGTATCTAAAATGGCACCGGGTTTGTACCTAAAATTGTACCCGTAAAGTACCTATAGTGTACCTAAAATGTACCCAAAACGTACCTAAAATGGCACCGGGTTTGTACCTAAAATTGTACCCGTAAAGTACCTATAATGTACCTAAAATGTACCCAGTTTGTACCTAAAAACTGTCTAAATTGGTAACCGGATTTTACCAATAATGTACCTGAATAGTACCTAAAATAGTAGCAGAATTGTACCTAAAATGTACCAGAAAAGTTTCTGAAATGGTACCTGGATTGTACCTGAAAAGTACCTAAAATGTACCTGGATTGTATCAATAATGTACCCATAATATACCCTGAAAATGTATCAAAGAAATGTACCCAAAAGGTACCCCAAAATGGGAACAACAATGTTGACAAAATTATACCTAAAAGGTACCCCAAAAATTAAAACCTTAAAAAGTTGTACGGGAAAGAAAATGTACCCGAAAAAGTACCTGCCTCCAGCTAAAAATATTTTTAAAGTCCGGTTCCAAAAAGGGTAGACTTTTGGGTACCCTTTAGGTACATTCTGGGTACTTTTTAGTGTATCCGAAGCGTACCCAAAGTGTGTACCCAAAAATATTGTACCCAGAAGGTACCCTAAAAATTGATACTTGGAAAGTTGGAAATAATAAGGTACCCAAAAGGTACCCCGGAAAATTTTAACTTAGACAGTTGCATGGGAAAGAACAATGTACCCGAAAAAGTACCCGTCTGCAGCTAGAAATATTTTCAAAGTCCGGTTCCAAAAAGGGTAGACTTTTAGGTACATTCCAGGTACCTTTTGGGTACACTCCGGGTACTTTTAGGTGTACCTAAAGTGTACCCGTAAAGTACCCAAATTGTACCTGTAATGTATCCAAAATGTACCCAAAAGTGTACCCAACAAAGGTACCCAAAATGTATCTTTTTTCTGTAAGGGTGGAGAAGATTTTTAAAAGTTGTTGATGTATTTTCACTATTTTGCTATTATCTCCCCTTGGAAAGGAGCATGGCCCTTCATTTGAAGAAACTTGAATTTCCTTCACCCAAAGATATTTTGTACCTAGTTTGGTTGAAATTGGCCCAGTGGTTCTGGAGAAGATTTTTTAAAGTTGTAAAATGTATTGGAGAAGGGTGTGGCCCTTCATTTGAACAAAATTGACTCCCCTTGCCCCAATGGTGCTTTGTGCCAAGTTTGGTTGAAAATGTGAAAGTTTACAGACAGACGGACAAAGGGTGATCAGAAAATCTCACTTGAGCTTTCAGCATTGAGGTGAGCTAAAAAATGAAGACATCATAAAATTGGTGTTCATTCACTATATGATAGACTGAAACAGGCAGATACTGCAAACCAACATTTCCAAAAATTGTCCATCAAGTTATGATCCAATTCAAATCATTTGATGATACATTTAACACATATCTATACACATTTGAACAAATCATACTAAACATTAAAGGGGTATAGCGCATTTGCTGACGAAACAGCCGACTCAGAAATCTAAATGGAAAACACTGGTTTCCAATAATAGACTGGCGTGTTATATTTAAATATAAGGCTGACATTTTTTATGTTTCGTTAACCAGGATAAATAACTGCCGCAGTATAGCATTACTGACATTTATATGAGTCATTCTTTAATCAATAAACCATTTTCTTGTTTGCAATGATGTACAGTACAATATTTTCATAGGTACATTCATATTACACAACAACCCTTTTACATATGGCATTAATTAACTCAGTCTTTTTCTGACATAACTGCAGCACCTTTAATAGATTTCATCAGTTCAGTTGCCTTTGGTTGATAATTCAAGTGTTTAGTTTTGCCTAAATATCATATGACAGTTGCTACTTGAGTTTTTATATTTACTTTTGGAAGTCAAACTGCATGTATAACAGTTCTTTTCCTCCCTTGACCCATTTTTACTTATTACATGCTGTGCTGTACACTACAGTGATCTCGGAATAAATTCCCTTTCTTTAAGTCGTAACTTGCAAATATTAGGAGTTATGATGAAAATGACTAATATTTGTTATAATATGTCTCACATTTATAACACACACACACCCTCTCAAGAAAACGACCCCAAAAAATGAAAAGCAAAAAAAAAAAAGATTGGGAAAATCAATGTATGCACCCAGGGGTGCATGAGCCGAGTTGCATGGGATACATTCTAAAGTCAGGAATGATGTGGCATATTTATAATTGTGAAGAACTAATTCAGTTTTAAACTTTTCAAGTTACTGTCCAGAAACCATATTTGTCTGAAGTTTTCAATCTATTTTTGGTCACTGTGACCTTGACCTTTGACCTTTTTTCTCCAAAACCAATAGGGGCCTTGCTTTGCTGGTACCCAACAATATATCCAAGTTTCATTTGATTCAAATTAAAAATTTTCGAGTTATCCTCCGGAAACCAAAATTTTTGGGAATTTTAAATTTATTTTCGGTCACTGTGACCTTGACCTTTGACCTATTTTCTCCAAAATCAATAGGGGTCTTCCTTACCTGGTACATAACAATATCTTTAAGTATCATTTAATTCGGATTTAAACTTTCTGAATTATCATCCGGAAATCAAATATTTCTGAAATTTTCATTCTATATTTGGTCACTGTGACCTTGACCTTTCTTCTCCAAAATCAATAGAGGTCTTCCTTACCTAGTACCCAACAATATATCAAAGTTTCATTTGATTCGGATTTAAACTTTCTGAGTTATCATCCGGAAACCAAATTTTTCTGAAATTTTCATTCTATATTCGGTCACTGTGACCTTGACCTTTGACCTATTTTCTCCAAAATCAATAGGGGTCTTCCTTACCTGGTACCCAACAATATATCCAAGTTTCATTTGATTAGATTGTAAACTTCTTGAGTTATCATCCGGAAACCAATTGTTGACGCCCAACCGCCCACATCACCAAACCAATAGCCGAGTTCAACTTCGTTGCAACTCGGCTAAAAATATTGGACTTGAACTCGGAATGTATGGTTTAAGTGTAAGATTACCGAGCACCTAAACCACTAGGCCACCCAGGCATGTAAGTTTAAAGGTTTAACGTTTGACAGGCTACTAAATCTCAAGGTAAATTTTGAGAACGATTTATTCATATTTTATCCATTTTCAACAAGGCCACCTTAAACCAAATTTCCTCAAATGGACTTATGTACAAACTTACTCAAGTAAAACAATTTCAGTGTTTTATTTCTGATTTAGGGTGGCCTTTTGCAACAGTTTGCAAATTTTTATGCCCATTACGTTACATCTACTATATACTCTATATAATCACGGTGATGTTTATGCTTATCAAATAAAGATACTATTAACATAAAGATATCTGTATTAAGTAATTTGGGTTAACACAAGTATAAACTGACATTGTATAGTAGAATATTTGCAAAAAATTATATTCAAGAAAAAAGTATTTGTGCAGGCGAAATTGCATACCAAGTGGGCTATACTCCTATTGTATAATTTTTATGCTCCCCGAAAAATTCCGGGGCAGCATAGAGTTCCCTTGAGGCAAGAACTTTTGGACCAAGATCTTTCAAGGTCATTTTGGAAAGGTCAAGGTCACTCAGAACATATATAAAAGTTCTGTAAATCAACAGTTTTTGATATAAAAGTTCCCATCACCTGAACCTTTCATCAGAAACTGAGCAGGAACATAAGACAATATGAACTGCACTTTGTGCATCGAGGAAAAATATGGTGAAAATATTCAACATCGATGTGACAGTGTTGTGCATGATACAAAAATAATGACTTGTGTTGAAGTACCAGTAGGGAAGTGAACATAGCCTTGTACATGAAAAAAGCTATAAAACACTCCTCTTTGATCCACTATAAATTGTAGGGAAATATTGGATCCCTGGGTCAGATCAATGTAAACATCATTAAATGATAATGAAGTATTGTACAAAATGTCAAAGATATCTGATAAGCCATATACGAGGAAGTGTGCACAAGCTATTTTACATCCTCCATCCCTCTTAGATCCAATATAACATTTACGAAAATAATTGAATCCTCGCATCTTGACAATATGCACTTCTACAAATGGCAATGAAACATTGTATAAAGTTTCAAGTCTATCCAATAAGCCAAGGAGGAGTGTTCACAAATTATTTTACATTTGCCACCCCTTAGATCTACTTTAACCCCAAGGGAAATAATATTGGATCCTTATGTCCAAACAATATGCACATCTACATGAACAAGTCTATCCAATAAGACATATAAAGTAGTATTAAAGTAGGCCAAAGACTAGCAGATGGACCATTAATTATGCCCCTCCCTCTATACATGGAAACATGGAATTTACCAATGTCTTGATCTCCTCAATGAGTATTAGTTTCTTGTACAAGACAACAAGCACAAAACAACTGTACTGATAACATTTAATTCCTAAATACAAATAACAATTTGAAATGATAGAATTAAATTATTAATTTCAAAAGATTGACATCAGAAAATATAATGATATTAATTTTCCCTTTCTACCTTTGGCCATAAAACTATTACAACTAGACCAGGTGCCTCTAACGGACTAAACACAGCCACAATATGACAAGAACCAAAAAAAAAAATTAAAAATGCACGAACAAAGATGTAGCACATGTGTTGTCTGTTACATGGTTGTCTCCCTTTATACATTAAACGTATACTACAATTTCCATGTTTAAAAATAACTAAACCTCTTTCCCTTATCATTTTTTTCTATCAAAAAAAGTGCAGAAACACAGAAATAAAAAAATAATGATGAATAGAAAAACATTTGTAAGTGTCTATATCTACAAGAAAATCAACAGAAAAGACTCTTAAAGATCTAGTTGTGTCTGCATGAAGAATTCAGATATAGTTCAGACATTCCTAGTAAAAGGGGAAAAACTGAAAGCAATCTGAAAATATACAAGTATTTCATTTCACTGAAAATCAAGTTAATTAGTGGATATATTCTCGTTCAAAAAACTCAGATCCTAAATGTTTGTTCAATAGAAACAGAAGATATTGTTCCCAATATCTTCAACAATTCTCAATTCTGCATTACAAAAAAATATTCCTGAGACTACCAATTTCTACTTGTCATTCACACATTGGAATGATCACAAAAAGTTCACTTGGCAAAATTATGGAAACACACAAATATAAATTGATAATTTTCAACTCATATTACCGACATATTGGGGTGTTTCCTTGGCTACAGATAACTGTATAATCTTACAATCACTAATATATATATATAAAATTAAAGCTGTTCAGATCTTCTGATCTCCTTACAACCAGATATGATTCCATGAGTATATATATATATTTGTTATACATAAATGTAAAGTATGTTTTATAACATATCAACATATTTACATCATTAGCCATATGAAAAAAAAAACCAAAAAAAAAAAAAAAAAAAAAACCAAAACAAACAATTCTACCATCAGTACAAGAAAAAAAATTCAAGATTTATGAAGGTTACACAAGTATGTTTATATATTTTCTACACAAAGCATATTATTCACATGATCAAAAAATGGCAGATGACATCCAAACAAACATATTTAATAAAACCCACAAGATCTGTAATGGGAAGAGTGGAATATTATGGTTACAATATGAAAACTTAAAACAAGAATCACCTACACCATAATTGACATGTCGTTGCTATGATGAAATTTTTTTTGTTTTTCTTTGGGAGGCAACTTCGGAAGCAACGGAGAGAGGCAGAAATTAGTGCTGTGGGGAAACAAGGTTAGTACACAAGTCATAGATGTGCCAGAAATGTCACTCTATAAAGCAAGGTGTCTGCCGGAGAAAAAACAAAGCATTGGAGCCATCTAACATCAAACATATTTCTACATGTGGTGTCTAACATTTTGTTTATTTAATTAGTTTTATCCAAATAGCATAACTTTGATTTTGTACTAGATCATTCAAATAAGTTTTTCCTCAAGATTTATCAAAAACATTACCTACTCCTATTTGAGAAACTCCATTTAATTACTACTAGCAGAGCTTCCAACTCCCACAATTGCCATTTTCTTTCTTATCTTGTCCCTTTTACCAATAATGAAGTATAAAACAATAAACCAAAAAATATCAAATACCTCTAATTTTGATCATGTTAATACTTAAAACATTCGCAACTTTCTAAAGATTTAACAGCTTTTTCATACATAGAATGTTGCAAAAGTTTTCTGTCACCCCTAACCTAAGAAACTGGACTAATACATTATTTTTATCCTAGCATTTATATTGAAGCAAAGTAACCTACCAAGGTATACTGTAAATCTACTAGATTCAAATAACTTTTTTATATTTATTTAACAATAATAATTCCATTTCATGCTAGTCTCACTCACCCTAAACTAAACATTTCTAGAATTAAAAAAACAATTGGCAAAGATCAAGTAAATCATTCAATTTCCATTCTTAAACCACTCTTCTCTTCTCTATTCTATTCAATATATAATATAAAATATTTCTACTTATGAATATTCATAACAATCACTGAATATTCAGATTACAATAACATTGTTAGCTATATGGTGCAAAACTTCAAAACAACCCCCTTTTTGACTCGTGAATACTTCAAATGAATTTATGAACAAACTACTTAATGAAAAATTTTATGAAACACATCCAAAGAACTTGTATTTTCCTCTTGAATACAATTCACAAAATATTGAGTTTCAACACATCTTACACAAAAAATATCTCCTTTTTTCCGATTATTTACCGACTGAATTTACAAAAATTACGTCTTTGAAAATTGTTCTTGCAACATGCACATGGTAGCATTCAATCTTAATACAAGCAAAGATAAACATACAAATGTACATTCATCACATGGAAATCAACGAACATTCTTATCACTCGCACATAATATCATGCATTCAGCTTGTTTGAAACAAATTCTGAATGCATAATAAGAAGCTGCTGAAACAAGCAATACAGAGATAAGATTTATCATTGTACTATCAATGAGGCAAGGGAAAAATTACCTTGGAAGAAAAATGTAATCAATGACATAAATTATTTAGCTGTCACTATATCTCTCCATAGATATAAATACAGCA
Organism: Ostrea edulis; assembly: GCF_947568905.1. Taxonomy (NCBI): domain Eukaryota; kingdom Metazoa; phylum Mollusca; class Bivalvia; order Ostreida; family Ostreidae; genus Ostrea; species Ostrea edulis. The sequence goes on from NC_079168.1 coordinate 18,414,288, forward strand.
AAAATGTCAAAATGACAAATGTTAAAGAAAAGTAAGAAATGCTTATCACATTAAAATCCTCTATAGCAGCAATACATTTACCGGTATCAATAAAAACCGTCAAATCACAGAATACAACACAGTCGCAACTTTTGAATATTTACTCATTCAGATGAGGTCAATAAGGAGGTTGTTTTGAGTATTAAAAAATGGCTGGAAAAAATTTATAGAATAAGCTCCACACGTGCTCGAACAAAAGTTGTACATGTACACCACAAACAAAAGTTCCATTGCTCCCGATGTGAATAGGCCTCCAGGATTAAACATCATGCTTGGCTAGCTCCTCCAGTCTAGTTGTCATGACGCAGAACCCCTTGGCCGAAAAGTCAGATGTTTGGAAGGTGGTGGTCGTACTTGTGTTTCTTGGTGTACTTGGTGCCTGGTATGGGGGAGGTAGACATGTTAAAACCAGGGTTTCCAGTCAACTGGGGCAGCTGTGGATGGTACTGAAATACCCAATGAAAATATTTGTCAACAGATTACAAATCAAACTTTATTTTCATTGGTTGAAGACTTGGAATGCCCAGTACAATGCTTCTCTTCTTTATCATTTCGTTTAAGAACTTAACAGAAGAAGAAGTATATTTTCATGTCTGAAGCAATAGCCTTAGTATGAGGTAAAAATCAAATTATAAACTATTCCAATATTCTTATTTTCTATGTGAGTTAAAAAGATATTTGAACTTTGAAAGCTTATTATATACACTTTGAGAGACATATGGTAATGTTTATCAGACACACGTGCTTTGTAAAATGTGTACATATTACTTGTTAAAGAGCTGTGCTAATTATCAAGAACATGTTGAATGATTCGGACAAGTTGGTACCAAGCCATTGTAGCCTGATACACCATAATGCACAATGGAACCAGAATTGTACAAAAAATGACAGCAGGCCATGTAAGCTTCCAAACATGATATTCTTTCAATTTGAATTTCTTGAGTAATTGTTTAAAAAAACCATTATAATTTTGACAGTTCAAAAGCATGAAAATAAAAACTCCTAAAAACAAAAAATACAAAAAAAACAAAAAAAAACCCAAACAATTTTTGTTTCTGTTTTGCTGAAATAAAATCATAATTCAAAATGAAAATCTCCATTGAAAGTGTTCCTTGACCTCTATATCATACGACATTTACATATTCGATGATGATTAAAATCTGAATGATATGCTGACAAATGTGTTAAAAGATATGAAAGGTTGAACTTACTTAAGAATAAAATGCATGTTTTTGTGGATCTCCAAGGTCCAGAAATGTTGGTTTGAAATATAAAAGCCTAGCCTTTTATATTTCGAAAAACATTTCGAGACCAAGGAGGTTATCCTGCAACATCTACAAAATCAAGAACTTTATTTCTATTCTTCTACAGTTCAGAAATATACACCTAGTTATTGTTTTTAAGTACAGCCACAAATTACGTCACTTCATGAAATCATGGCAACTTCCGAAACAGAATGAATGTTTTTAGCAGACAAAAAAGATGAGATGGTATACTTTACTATTTAATATCAATGCATTTATTTGATCTGCTATGAATGCTGACTTCCCATGCACAGTCCAACAAAACTACACACAAGTGGAAGAGGGTCATCTTGTCTGTGAATCGCCATGCTTGTTTACATATGTATCAATCTCAGAACACAGATTATCAATTTTATGTTGAAAGACAAATATCCTTGTGTCATCTGTGGAAGACATGACACCAATATGGTCTCAGTAAGTATATTACATTTTAAACCCATATATTTACTTTTCTTTGTGGAAGTTTAATATGTATGACTGTTCTGATAATCTTTTGATGGTGTAATCGAAATATTGCAGAATGATGGACGCAGTACTATAGATTCTTAAATATATACGAGGAATATATTACCGCATAATTTCGCAAGAGGCATCACTTGCGAAATAAAATTACTTGCTTTTAATTTTCTATTGCTAAAATACATGCAAGAACTCTTGATTATCAGACGACACGTGAATTCATGTTTACACGATTTGACGTATACGAGTCATTTCGCCATATTATATACTCGCGTAAAATAAGGTATATACAATATTTCTTTGGTCTCTGCAATAACTGTCACGGAATACTAATTAAAGGCTGTATGTTGATATGCAGTAGAGGATATTTTGTAAACAATAGAGCAACCCTGTTGAAGCAACATAGGAAGAACTGTGCAACAACTGTAAATATTTGTTGCAGTATTGGATGTTGATACATGGATTTCAAGGAATGAAAGCAAACACATCCAGGAGACATTCAACTCTTTTGCAACAATTTCTTTTTTCTGAATACAATAAAAGTGGACAATGTTGAAACATATCCTACTACAAGTAACAGGTATCATTGACAAGAGTTACAAGCTTGCTTCTCTTATGACCTTGATCCAAGAAGAAATTTTTACAAATAGACAGACTATTAGACTACAAAAAATCTTAATTTTAGGATGTTATGCCAACTTTCTTTTTTAAACATTAAACGGAAGAATTCAGACAATAGCTGTTAATAGCATGTTAAAATTTTACTCACAGTAACCATGACCTTCATAGAAAATCTTGTGTATGTAATTTGCCTGTGAGTCTGGCATAAAAATATCTGTCTTGGAAAACTGTTTACAATGCTCCTACCTCAATTTCTTTGCCATTAATTTTATACCAACACAATAATTTAGCATTTTCCATGTCATTGTTAGTAGGATATTTTTCACATTTATCTTATTTTCTCCAAGGAAAAAAAGTATTTTGTGATTTTTTTGGCTTAATTGTTTCTTAGGTTTGCTTGTTTTTCTTTAATTTAGCTCAATGAGATGAATGCTCCTCAATACTGCAGAGACAGAGATATATCCAAACTCTCGTGTTGCATGGCCTCAGCAAACAGTGTTGGAATACATGATATACCAGCAGCTACTTACTGTTGCACTCTGGGAGGGCTGATAAATGAATAATTTCGAGTTAATTTTGTGTATCAGGCTACTTAACAGATCATTTGGGAAGAGAACAATTTTATACAGTACATACTCAAAAAAAATATGTTTCAAGACATTTTTAAAATGCTCATATTGACAAACAACCTTTTATTTTCAAAGAACACTGTCCAATGATTCTTGCTTCACTATTTTTAACTTTGGAGTACAAAAATAATTGTGTGGTTCCAGTTTCCCGACCTAATCTATATTTGATCTGACCTCAATTACCCCCCCCCCCCCCAAAGTTGGCGACACTAGGAAATCTAAGACAACAAAGAGTATAGTATCGCAGCTTTGCATGACATTTACACCATATTTTAGCATCATGCATGTTTCATCAATCATCAAACACTCACCTTTTAAATATTAATCATCCAAAATAATAATAAACTGACCTACCCACCCTATTTCTGAAAAAAACATGTAACAGGAACCACACAATTAATTATTTAGGCCTTACTAAATACAAGAAGTCCCTTTCATCACTCCCCCCCCTACCCCTTCCTATTGCTTCTAAAGTTAACATACTAATACAGTATATCAGTGACTGTTAATACACTGGAAGGATGACTTTCTTGACAAGTGATAACAAACCAACACACAAAATAGTGAAATTCTGTGTTTTACTTTAAAAAAATCTTCACACTGTAGATCCAGTTTCACCTTCAGTACAGTGAAATTTTAACAATTTGATTGAATTTGGAGGTTGCTTCTGGATCTACAGTTTCAGCACTTTGGAGAGAGAAAGCTTAAAATCACAGGGAAATACAATTTAAATATTGTGAAACAGTAGTTTCTTTTCTTTATCATAAGCAGGAAATAGAACAAGTGCAAGTTTACCACGAAGGCCCGACTCCATTTTTTTTCTTCCTATAACCAAATATTCCTCCAGATGTAATGATGACAGAGAAAAGGATTTACACCATTAGATTAATAGAGTTCGGACCAGAATTAAGGAAATTAGAGATGTGTAGAAGTGAATCAACCAAGCGGAACATCACAAACTTTGTCTTCACCTTATTGGTATATTTCTCTCGACTATTCTTTACCGACAGAAGCACATCCTTGATTCAAACATGTAAAACCAGTGGGTACAGTACTGCCAAAACACTTCATGAAACTTACATCTCAATAGAAAATAATATATGTAGGAAAATAAATGAAAAAGGGCACGCAAGTTAAAGAAAATCTGTAAGTGAAGCTATAAACTACTCTATGTCATATACAACATGTCTGCCTATGTAGAGTCATGTCTATTTACATTCAAAAGTAATAAGATCTGAAAGTCATCCTTCAAACTGAGCATACAACCATATCATAAAACGTTGTTGTGTGGGCACTGCTTACATTGTATTTCTAGTACTTCTACAAATAAACTTTTAAAAGTCTTAAAATCACTTAGCAAGAATGAAAAGGAAAAACACATGAAATTAAACAGGGACATAAAATGTATCCAAAAAAAAAAATTAATTAATGAACAATTGAACATCAAATCATACACAGAAAACATACAATACATGTACAGCATACAAGTTTACACATAACACAGCTTTAATTTCTTTACAATTTACAGCAACTACAATCTACATTGTCATCCTAAATCTAGTTCTTGATAACCGGGAGACTTACATAGTGATTACTGGCACGAGAAGCTGGCTTATTTTTATTTCTCTCTGGCTTGTCTTTGCGGTTTGGAGAATCGTAGATTTCTTTGTTTTGGTCCATGTACGGATGCTGCAGAAGAACTGTGCAGCTTAACCGCTGCGCTGGGTCCATGGTTAGACACCCCTGCAATAATCATCAAGAACTCAATTCAACACCTGTGACCTGACCTTGGTCAAATAAATTTTGTTTTGGATCAAGACACATTAACTATTCATTAACAACCTTTGTACATTGCATTAAACATGGGTTTCTAACGTCTCTTCATTACAAAGTTATTGCACCTGGAAAAACATTTCTTTTACTTGTGACCTTGACCTTAGCTCAGTTTTGTAACACTTTTTTGTCATATGCAGACTTTCTGCCAAGTATCAGTTTCCATTGTGTCTCTCCATCACAAAATGTTGGCCCGAAGATAAAACATAATGTAAGGACAAAATATAGGCAGAAAGACATTATTCCTATACACACACTGAAACTCCTCAATACCCCCACCCCCCTGTAAACCAATTACACCTCAAAATTGAATAATTTTGAAATTCAAAGCAAAGGGTCTTAAATATTCCTTATACAGAAATTTTAATAATGCCAGCCATCCTGAAAATCTAAATTTACCATTAACAAATATAGAAATACTCCCTCACAAAACTGGAATACAGTTTGCACTGATGTTAAGATTTAAAACCTCATTTTTGAGGTTGTTGTTGTTATTGTTATTGATAATTACTGACATGTGGTCTTTGAACATCCCACTAGTTTTTGTTTATGCCTGAATGAAATAAATATTTAAAACATGTTGGAATGGTTTTTCATATGAATACTCACAAATACTTTGTACTTTACAAATCTACATCGATTCTGAGAGTTATAAAAAGATAAGATGCAACACATTATGAAAGTAGATGTAGACATGGGTCAGAATGGTACTGGTTATCAGTACCAGTTATATAAGGGGGTGGGGTGGGGGGGGGGGGGGGGGGGGGGGGGGGGGGGGCAATGCCATATGTACATCTCTGTACAGAGACTTCTCTCATCGTTACTACTATGCACTCAGTTCGGTTGTTTGCTGTCCAGGTGTCAAAAAGATACCTCAAGAAATATTGAAATTTTCAATATATAAATCATAAAGCCCAGTCATAGATCAGAACCCTTGATCCTGGTGCCATAAATATCTCAGTTTTTGGTAGAGGCCTCCTTCTTATCATGACTATGCATACAGATTATTTGCTAGATATCCAGATGTAAAAAATAAATTTTTTGTAAAAAATTGCATTATATTTCTGGGTTGTTGGTTTTTTGGGTTTTTGTTCTCATAACATTCAATCCAAAGGCAGAATCTCCCAGGAGAAAGTCCAAAAATGTTGAAAATGTTCAAATGTGACTTCAAGACAATGGATCACAATATGTCACCTGAGTAACACAGGTAACCTTAGAAATGGCAGTTTTATTCCCTCATATGTAGGAAAAATGTCAATAAACATCTCCAGTAAATGACCCCAAATCTCCAGCAGTTTGACGACTGTATCACGTGTATGCAATTACATGTATGTAAATGTGATTTTTCATATTTTCATACCTGCATAAAGTTCATAGCTGGTGTCATGGGTGATATTTTGGGAAATTTTTCTTCCAGAGTTTCCTATAAAGAGAATAATTTTAATTAGATACAAAATACATCCTTCCAATACATTTAGTAGTGCAGTACAGTGTAGTAATCAAAGAAAGGATGAACATCCAAATAAACCATTCTTTGGTCGAAAAATGGCTTAGTCAGAGTGTTCTTTCGCGGATTTCTCAAATACTGCAGAGTACCAATAAAATGTTACTTCTATATTAAAAGACTTTGTTAAATATCCAATAGAAAAAACATTTCTTTCTGATAAAGTATGACTTAGAGGTAACATTGATACTTTTCAAAATATCCTTTGTTCCAACATCATTGGGAACATGTACACCAAGTTTGATGATCCTCACCTTATTAGAACTAGTTTTTTGTGTGTGTGTGGTTTTCTTTTATGATAACCCAAGAACATGATGAAATGTATCAGATTTGTTTATCCTAGTTAGCCTTAACAACACTGGCTACAAACAAACTTTTTTTCAAAAATGATGAAAATCAAAATTAAATTTTATTTTTAAATGTTAAAAATGAAAACAAAAAATTACCATATGGGATGTAATTTATATAATTACCTCCATGATTTTACAACTAGGAAGAATTGTTTTAGCACACTAAAACTTATGTCTCTCCTTCCATTTCTTATAGTTTTTTAAAAACATTTTTAGGGATCATCTTTAAAGTGGAAAATTAAGAGTTACAGTACATAACAATCACCGATATGTCCATGTGCTTCAACCAAGGAACAGTGTTGTGAACATATAAAATATCATTGGCCTAGCTATGTTAAAAGACAAAAAAATATGGTCCAGACAACATCAACAAAAAATGCCTATTTAACCTTGTATATCCTTTCAATTTGCAAAGTATGAAATATGTAACAGTTACTTACATAATTCAAAAGTTACAATCAAGCTGAAGTCTTAAACAGAGAGATAAACTGACAGACCAAAAATAAATTATTCCATTTTTCAATCCAAGAAGCACAAAAAATGAAATATTTTTCATAAAATATTGTTCAATTTTTCTAGCTATCAAAAAAACAAAACCAGACTGTGGAAAGCAAATCTGAATAAAAGGAAGTTAAAACTTCCCTAGAGGATTTAGATGTTGGTGTCCCCTGAATTTTTTTTTTACAGCCACTTTTAACCTACATGCAATACAAAATTTTGGCATGAGAGATAAAAGTCAAGAATTGCATGTGCGATTAACCAAAACTGCTCTAAACTCTATTTGTGTAACACTTTGCAAAAGCCTGAAATTATCAGCTATGAAATATGTGTGTGATGCAGTCATAACAACGGGCTGCCATTAAAACTTGAAAATGCTTCCCCACTTGACTCGTTTGCAGTATCCTAGCACTAAATAGAGTACATGAGACTTTCATTTTACCTCTGCTTAAACGTCTGCTAAAGCAGACGCACCTTTGTATCCCTGCTATAAACCATTGTGTGTGCTTATAGGCATTAGATTTCACATCTATTTTGATTGGAAGAATTAAAAGCTTCTCTTTCTATACATTTTCACACATAAACCTTTCAATGCAGTCAAATAGATTTGAATTTCTTAAATTTAGAAATCATTTATATGTCACCAGATCAATTTAAAAGTTTTATTGAACAATTTGCCTCTTAAAACATTTTAAAAATTGCAATTTAAGTGAAATCAATAAAAAGGCACAGAGGCAATATTAACCAACAGTCATACATAATGCACAACTGAAACATGAGGACATTAAAATATCTCTATTCTATACAAGAAACAATTTATATTCCATTTAAATTTCTGGGCACTGGTATCACATGCTGTAACAAGTTCATCAATTTTTCATGAACCTGGTAAACCAGAAATTAAGAGCAAATGCTAAAGTCAATTTTAAATTGTTTCAAATGCTTCCAACAACAAAACATTTGTACTCACTAATGGAACAAAAGGTTCATAGTCCTATTTTTAGAATGACTGACTTGAAATTTTTGTTTTTTGTCTAATTTTAAGTTTGTTGTCTAATTTTAAGTTTGTTAACAACATTACATGCATGACATCACTATGCCTAAAAACAGAATATATACTGCATCTCTTTCACACAGAAGATTTATACATCTCTTTCACACAGAAGATTTATACAATTTTTCTAATCCTGTCTGAGGTATGTTGTGTGGTTTCATAGCAGTAAGTCAATATTTGATATACAGTAAACATAGTAAATCTGTTGGTTACCATTCTATCTGGTTCTGGAATAGTCATTCCTTTGAAGAATGTGTTATTGGAGAAAATTTCCGCATGACGAGGTAACAAGTCTCCTGCAAAAGGTACAGTAATGAAAATAAAATGTGCACATCAACTCAATCAGTTCAGAAGAGAAGATCATATTTCATTTTTTTCCTCCATTAACACTATTTCAGGCATTGCAATAATTAAACTTACCTAAAGTTTTCTTTATAAGGTAAAGCTGATCTACATCAGACTTCCCTGGCCATAATGCCTGGCCCGTCAGTAACTCAGCAAACACACATCCTATTGCCCAGATGTCCACTGGTGGTCCATAACAAGTGTCCCCCACCAGTAATTCTGGGGCTCTGTACCACCGAGTGGCCACATAGTCTGTGTATTCATCACCAGGTCCAGCTACAATGTAATTGTTAATACTTATAGCACACACCACGAAGAAATGTATATATTAGAAATTTACATTACTTAGATGCAAATGTCATTATACTGTAAATATTACAAATGTTGTAATTTTCTCCTACTAATACTATAAATATGGAAATTTAAACATGCTGTTGATTTTGCTTTATACGTGACCAAGATCTGATGTGTGCATGGGATAATTATCAATATTCACATTTCAAATGTTTTTGTCTTTGATATAGATAATATGTACATGTATATGTGTGTATAGGTATGAACAGATCATCATTATATGATGCAAAGGAAAGGCATTATGATGTGCAGTGCAGTTTATGCAATATTCTATTCTCAGATACAGCATTTAGTTAAATACACATTTCTCAACTAAAATCTAAGTGACAACATGACTTAATTGTGCATTTTGTATTGCACAATTTCATCAAAATTATGCTTCTTTGCACTTGCTAAATGAAATGATTTTCAGCTTTCTTGGTCACAATAAAGTTCACATCCTTTTCCCCATCATTCATTCCAACATAACATTACGGGAATTTACGCCATCTAACTTACTCAACACCCTGGCAAACCCAAAATCACACAGCTTTACTTGTCCCTGCCGCGTTATCAGGATATTCTCGGGTTTCACATCTCTGTGTATACACTGAAAATAACGACACAACTTGAAACGCTTTTCTTGTTCAATATAATTTTGCAATGAATCTCAACATCACTTATCATTTTCTCACTTCATATTTTTGAAAGACCTGGAATGAGGCAAAAAGAACAGCCCAAAACAGAGTGAGGTGGAGAACAACTGTAGCAGCCCTATGCTCCACAAGGAGCGAAGAGGACAAATAATGAAATGATATTTTTGAAATGAAGATAACTTTTTCTCAGATACCGACATACTCATGTGAGACTTTTCTGCTTTACATTGCTAGGACTTCATTGATTATGACGTCATATATTTTCTATGATTTACATTACATGCAGAAGTAAAAAACATTTCAAATTTTAATTTGATATAGCTTTTCGAGGGGCACCTTGAGATTTTTAGTATGCACAATAAGTGCAAACCATTTTCGGGTATGTTCTTTCAGACTGTTTAATTAGTTTTTGCACCAAAGTTCCATTGAAGATTTGGATGATTTTAAATCTCAAAACTCCTGAAATAACACACTACCTGTAGATAAAATGGGAGAAAAATAATTGTTCATGATTTACTCGTGTGTGATCGGAAAATTCTACCTCAGGGACTAGAATTGCTGTCTTGGATTCAGCAAAGCCTCATCCTAGACAGCAAATCTTGTCCCCTTGGTGGAATTTCTTAATCCCACACTCCTACTAATAATCTAATCTTTCACTGGAATAAAAGAGACCTATATGCCATACAATATTTACATTTCCAATGTTTTTGTCTTAGATATCTTTACCAATAGTATTGATAGCAATTTCCTCATGAATGTGATACAGCTGTGAACAGTGTGTGTAATGAATCTTGATAAACATGGTACGTTGATCACTTTAACAGCTGGGAATTCCCACAGAAATGAAAGCAGAATGTAAATATAATACATTAATTTCATTTTTGAAAATAGATGAGGGCATAAACTTCATATCTTTACGTCGGCATGCTTTTCATGAAGCACGCTGATGTGAAGCGTTGCAGTTCATGCCCTCATGCATTTTCAAATATGAAATTTATTTCTTAAATGAAGACCTTCAATCAAACGTGTTGCATGTTAATGGTGCAAGGGTAAAAAGTCATCACATGGACAAATATCTTTGTTTCAGGGTCATAAACAACCTTAATTATTATCAAATATGAGCTAAATGCTTTGGTCTGGGGAAAAAAGAGAGTACATATAATCCATTTTCAATTTACCCATACAACCCCATCAAAGGAAATCAAAGATTTTAATTGGTACCGGCCAGTAAAACTGTATGTTCACCCTGAATTTATGTGCTAAATGTCCAGAAGAAAAAAAAAGATGTCTAAAGATTGAATATATTTTCACTATGTGATCTCCCTCCCTGGGGTCAGAATGTACCCGTCATAAATTTAGTGTTCCATATAATTATGTATGGGGTTTGTTTCCTAGATGTTCAGGAGAAGAGACTAAGATTTGAATATAAAAAATCATATGATCCATACAACCCCACCCTTGAATTTGAACCCCTGACCTCAGGACAATGGACTTTACAGTATTTGATAGAGAGTTCCATGCTTTATATAACTTAGAACCAAATTTGTTTCCTAGATGTTCAAGAGAATAGATTAAGCATGCAATGCATTTTCACAATAAGTATGATCCATATAGCCCCACCTAATTGGGTTTGAAACCTGACCAAAGGGCAATGCTGTAAATTTTACAATGTAAAATTGTTTCATGAAGAAGCCTCCATGCTCAATATAACTTTGTTTCTTAGATAAGGAATGGACAAAACCTTTAAAACATGAAATGCTTTTTCACCATAAATAATCCATATGGCCTAAACTCAACCCCTGACCCATGAATATCACAATTTTGGTAAGATACCATGCTCAGTCAACATAACTATATGCACAAAATTGGTTTACTAAATGTTAAGAAGTAAGACATCTAAACATTTATTACATAACATTGTGTGATCTGTAGAGCCCCACCCAAGCTCATTGTAACTTAATTAGCATTTTTTTAAGTTAGATGCCTATATCTTAAAAAGAATATGCTATTTTAAAAAGTTTAGCCTCATTCCTAGAACCCTTAAAGGACAATGACCATGAAATTTACAATTTTGATTCCCCTACCCTAAAGGATTTTTTGTGAAAATTCACTCAGGCCAGGAAGTTTCTCAAATTTAACCTGTCATATCTTTTTTTAAAGTTTAAGAGTCAGATAATGCATGTTGCATGACAGACAGGCACAGATAGGAACAGGTTATGTAATTGACTCGTGTGCCCTAATAAATGGTCTATTCATGTTTAAATCCCTATAACACATTTCAGTACACTTTTCTGATATGAATAAAAAACAAATAATTACATAGCAATATAAAACAATAAATCTTACATTGTGCTGATGACAAAAATTCACTGCAAGCAGTGTTTGATAAATAATTCTCTTGACAAGTGTCTCAGGCACCCTGAAATATAAAATAATCACATTAAACAAAACTTTACTTGTTACGACATGAATTCTTCAACAAAGGCAGACATCAGGCAGTCTTTCATATTTTTTAAACAGAATATGCGATGAATCATGCATCATAAATACTAATTTGTTTTATTTTTTGGTAAAATAAGATTTAGAACTAGAAAGGCCCATTTTTCTGATACAATGATCATTGCATTAAGAATTAATACCCATTGGATACCTCAGGCACATGAAATTATGGAAAATATATTGCATCTTCATTACACATGCAACCAACACAAGTAATAAAATAGGACACAATGAAATGAATACATATGGGTGGTATTGAGTCATGAATAATATGTAGTTTTCTTTTTTGAATTGAATCCCACTTCCTTTGAATAGAGGTGAATAATTCATTGTAACAGATTATAAATATATATATGAGCTATCTGTATTGAATTAAAACAAAAAATGTTTAGAGAACTACCCAGGTAATACCATGCTTGTCATGGACTACATATATTATAAAGTAATTCTACCTGAGTGCTGGAAAGAGCAATGTACACACTCTCTCAGACTCTGTCAAACCTGCAATCCCATGGGTGGAGTTATTATTTTCTAATTTCCTGGTATTACACAGTATAATACTTGCAATCGGTACACTCTCTTCCACATGTGAATTGTTTGACTTTATTCAAATCTTTCATTCCTGAACATGTTGATTAAAATCTTGATAAATACATCATGTCTTGTTTCAACAGTTGCAGCAATATGTTGTTATTTTGTTGCTACTTCTTTGCATTTTATCATAGATTATAAAGTACTAAAATAAAAAATACTTCATAATAATTGCGATCTCATAATTGTACAAATCAGCTATAGTGACGTCATCCGTATCGCGCATCGCAGAATCAGTATTTTGTAAAAGACAATTTAAATAAATCTCAGCTGAGAGAAACTAACTGAACAATATGTACCTACAACGTCCAAAAGAGTTGAAATGCCGTGTACTGATGCCTGACAAAGCTGATGTCTGTCAATATGTTTACATTGTGTACATTATCTTTATCTAATACAGTCACTGATCATTGCAGGCACTGTGTAATTAACAGTAAATATAATTAGTATTGTATTGTAACGTTTCTTTGTCACTGGATGAAACACATCACATGGTAGCCAAGCATATTTTTAGGTAGCTACAGAACTGTAGCTCTCTGGGAAAATATTGGGACAGATCTCTCCCATTTCTCAGAGAGCAACAGTTCTACAGCTAATATTTAGGTAGTCTGAAGCAAATTTAAAAATATATAGTTGGCAATATGGTGGAGGCTGCCCAAATAGCATGGCTTTGTACAATATATAAAACTTTATCAGTTATTGCCTTCATTGGAGACAATTAGCTGTCGTTTACAATTTTAACATTTTAAGAACACCCGACATTTCTTTGAAGAACTCTCCAAAGCACGACATCCCTGATACCTACCCTTTTGGGTGTCTGTCCAGTTCATTTAGCACCGTATGATCTACATATTCAAACACTAGATGGAGACGTTTCTTCCTTCTGAACACTTCTATTAAGTTGACCAAATTAGGATGCTTCAGTTGCTGAAAAATCAAATATGAGTGAAATAAGACAAAAGAGAATGCTTATAGGGTTTAATATCAACTTTTTAAATGATTTAAGACTACTCTGACTTGTCACCTGAATAACTATAATTATATTTGACCTGTCAACTTCAGTAATTCACCATTTTCATTAATTTATACTCTCAGACCACTGAACACATAATTTACAATTCTAAAAAAATGTATGAGGTAAAGATGAAGTGAATGGAAAAAATACCAACCCAGATATTTCAATACATATGTACAGATAAGTTGTAGGGTCATTAAGGAAGATTTATTTAATTAAAATTAGGGTAGGGGTATAATTTAAGGATGAATTATGAGGAATAGTTTTAGCAAACTAAAACTAAAATCCCCCTTCCACTTTTTTTAAAACATTATTTAGGGATCGTCTTTCAAATTGGAAAATTAAGAGCTCATGACAGTCACCTATATGTATATGTGCCTCAACCAAGGAACAGTGTTGTGAACATATGATAGTAAATTAAACTGACCATCATACCAAATATCAAAGAACTATGTCAAAAGACAAAATAGTTATGGTCTGGACCAAAAAAAAAAGCCCCAAAAATTATATTATTTCACCTTTAAGGTCTAGGTCAACAGTCATCAAAAATGACACGCGACACACTCAGACTGTCTAACAAGTTATCCATAATAGGCCTTTCATTTAACGGCAATTATCACATTATCAATGTATTTCAAATTGCACATGTTCAAGTCTATGTTGAATTATATACTGCAAAATATATGTAGGAAGCCAGTGGTTTCTGATCAGATCCAGGTCAAAATGGTTGTAAATTTTATAATGAGTATATGATTTCTGATATTTTATCTCTGCGGAGTGCGGAATGCAGACAGATTGAAATATAATGGTGATGGGTAGCAGAAGTTCTTCCCAGTAGATCTCTCGAACACTGGCTATTATTGTTTGGTGACTACAATTTCGCTTTGTTACTCTGTAGCAGCTAGTTAACAAAGCCATTCGAAGTTGTCAACTGAAAAATACTCGAATTTCTTAAGACTGAACCAGGTCATAATACTAGTGGCCTTGTTTATCAATATAGTAATAAAAATATCGTAAAAATATGCAACATATAGTGTGCATCAGAATGATTGGAATGTAACATAGCTACATGTTTGATTAATATATAATACCAAAAATTTGAAATGTATTCATTATAATGATATTTAGTGAACATTATATAATCTACCTAGTGTGAAAATATGGTGAGTTAAAAAATAAAACTCATAGAAGATTCCAACTTTTAATCCATATATAATTATGTTGTAAATTTTCTGCAATGGCAAGTTAAAATGTTCCTGACAACCTAATTTTTTGTTCCAACTTGCACCTTGAAGTTTCAAGTACTCTAAATAAAATCAGACTTCTTAGATCTGCGCTGTATACTATGCGTAAGAGTATATATGCCACGAATCTAAGAAAACCGATTTTAATTAGATTGAGTTTCGAACTCTGTATCGAAAAAGCACAAATTTTCATTGGCATGTTGCTAAGGTCAAAATCTGACACAAATGGAGAAAGTTTGCACTTTACAACCTTAAATTTCCATACATAATTCATGAAATTATAGGATTACTGGTTCAGTTAGGTTAAACTAATATCCTGATGACATTAGCTTGATGGGGTGATGCTCCCAATACGAAGATAACTTCAATCAATTCACCTACTCTTCCAACTTAAGTAATTGTCCGGACTGTTACAGAGGAAATCATTTCCTTGTCTTGTAACAGTAAGAAAACCATTTAACATCACAACTGTAACAAAGACCATGATGATTCTGGGTTACAGAACATTTCATGTACAAACACTACATTTTTACATAATTCAGTTTGATCTTCACACAAATTTAGCTGCAGACTACAGGAGATTAGAAATTCTACAACAATTACAATTACATGTATTCTAATGCAACTGTTTTGTAAATCTGCTTTTTTGAGTCATTATTGCACTTAGGTTTAAGGATCGATGTTTAAGTGAGCGTTAATCAGATGGAAAGCATCTAATTGTGACATCAAAGACTATTCAAAGAATGAAAAAGTGAAGATAACTCCCATAAGGAATACAAAATTAAGAGTAGGGCAAACACGGACTCCTGGATACACCAGAGGTGGGATCAGGTGCCTATAGGAGGAGTAAACATCCCCTGAATAATGCAAAAAATACCATCTATTGTAAATATTTTGCAACATATTTAAAAAAAACAAAACAAAAAAAAGCAAAACCCAATGAAAAAAAGATGTTATCCGACATCAAGCAAAATATGGTCTTGAATGGGCATAACTATCTTCTTAATTGTTATTTGCGACAATCAATGCTGATTTCACAGTTAAATGTAATCCTTTTTACCAGCTCAGCTAACATGTAACTCAGATAAATTCAGCTTGCAACTGTTAAATCAGCACTATTGGTCGCAAGATGAAATAAGAAATGAGAAGGTATAGTTATTCTAAACCTTTGATCACAGCTAGCTACAGACCACATGAGTTTCCAACACAATTATCTTAATTTCAAAGCATGTGATCAATGATATTAACTCTTGATTTCATCTGAGAAAAAAATAAGTACCAGGACATAAATAAGTAACTATAAATACTAAAATGTGTAATCTAGCTAGGTAATCTTTTGCAGCTGACAACTATATGTGACTTACAGAATTATAGTATTTCCACTTAATCAGGAAAAATTTTGAGAATTCAGTCTGAGCTTCCAGGGGATGGTGGTGGGGGACATCCATGGAATATAAATAGATTGATTATATTGTAAGTCTGACAATTATAGAAATGACTTAGAATATATAAAAATGATTTTGTTGAAAATTCTCATACAATTTTGTAAAGTTTCTGCAAATGAAGGTGATTTTTTATCTGTGGAAGGGGAATATATCCATTTGTTGCCAAAGGGGAAAGGTACCTTTTACCGGTACTAAAAACAACCTAGATAAATCCCTGACAAGTATATAGTTTTACTTCACAAATATAGTTGATTATATATTGTTTAACGTCCCTCTCGTCTTTCACTCACATGAAGACGTCACCATTGCCGGTGAAGGGCTGCAAAATTTAGACCTATGCTCGGCGCTTACATCCAGTGAGCAGGGAGGAATCTTTATTGTGCCACACCTGCTGTGACACGGGACTTCGGTTTTTGGCGGTCTCACCCGAAGAACCACTCCATTTAGTTGTCTCTTACGACAAGCTAGGGGTACTCAGGATCTATTCTAACCCGGATCCCCAAGGGATCACAAATACAGTCACCATATATCGTGTAACATGATTTTATATGCCAGCATGTTCGATGAATTAATAAATAAATTGGAACTCACAATGTTACGTGCATCATCAGTATTGGGTACAATGTCAAAATAATAACTGTATGATGTTTGACACCAGCTAGCACTTCACTCAGAATAAAGCTCAGATAATAATCAGACTTTATCTGTTTATAGTACATATATATTAATTAATATGAATGTATGTCAGCATTGCATATATATATATATACATTTTATTCAATTGTACATCAACATAAATTAAGGCTTTTTAAGAACCCCTTAAGATTATGATGTCATAAAATGTACCAAAATACACCTAAACTTGCCAGAAACCTATAACAGGCAACAATTATGGTGCTATAAAAACAGAACAAGGTAATTACACACTTCAATACCCGCTGATAGTATATCTCTCTACTAGTAATTAGGTACCCATTTATGACCAATTCTTTCATCTTTATGTGCTACTAAAAGTTTCACTGAGAACATTACAACTTTATTGGAAATTAACAACACTATACAAACTATTACAAAGGTTAATGCTCTCCTCAAAGTACAGTACACACGTCAGAAAAAATATTTCAATTAAAAACATGCAGTCATTATACAATGTGAATGTCTGATAGACTTCAAATTAAATGATTCTGGATGATTTTGTAAGTATTAAACTGACTTGCAGGGAAAAAAATTTCTTTAGATTTTTGAGTAATATCAGCACCTAGCAATCTTTATATTTGGTGGTAGGTGGAACAAACAATCTGTCCAGCTGATGTACCCTGTGTAGATCTAGATGTCTGCCTTTACCAACTTTTAAGGCGAAACAATCTTTTTAAAATTTGAAATTCATCTATTTATTTGATGTTTTTTGGACTACAGAACTTTGAAAACACTGTAGAAAACAGCACTGACAATCGTCTCCATCTCCAGATCAAACTACATAAATATACACATATATATTCTCTTTGGAGAAGTAGGCAGGCATAGCCTACATCTATGGATGTAGGCTATGCCTGTCCATTTGTCTAAAAAAAAAAAATAGTATGTGCACTTGATGTTTTAATTTTCCATTATCAATATATTGAGACCACCACAGCCATTTTTGTTAGGAGTGTGAGATGGACAATAGACCTTAATTGAGCAATACAGGTGTTTTAACACACATTGATCACAAACAATGCAAAAAATTCTGAATTTTGGAAGAAGGAAACTTTATAAAATCATATGATTTAATGTGAAAGATCAATGCATACTGAATCTCAAAGTGCATTGCCAAATGCTACTAACCTTCAACATTCTGATTTCCCTCATAGCTATCTTCTTGATCAGCGGATCCTCTTCGGACTCCACAAACTTTTTGATAGCAACAAGAGTCCCAGTCTCCCTGTTCCGGCACTTAAACACAACACCATATGAACCTTCTCCAATTTTGCTAATTTTCTCATATTTCTCCATACTGACAATGGATTCAGTTTATATGTGCATAAAAATAAGTGATTTTTGGCTCGGAACACTATGTTTTGACTAGAGAAGTGCTAATATGGCCTATGGTACTGTACAACAGCTTCAAAGAAGTTTGTGTAACGTGGCACCGGACTTTGGCAAAGAAGATATAAAACAGCTGCTGATCTTCAGTAGACTAGAAGTTTTACAAAAACAGCAGCTATGATATAATGTCTGCTGCCTTTCCTAACAGCATATTATCGTGTTGCTACCTGAAGCACAAACAAGAACGAACGTTTATCGTAACACACAGATTTCGTTACCAATTTCACCATTTGCTGAGTTGTTTGAAGTATACGAACACGGAATATCTTTGCTCAACATAATCTTGCAGGACATTTACATATTTTTCTGAAGAAAATGTCACTTGCTTGTTTGTAACCTGTAACTTTTTCTTCGGCCATAATGAATTTCGAAGTCCGTCGCCATAATGGATGATCATGAAATCGCACTACTTCCCAAAAAATATTCGTCCGCTGCAAAAATAATCAAGTAAATGAATCCACTCAATTAAGAAAAGGGCACCTCAACAATAAATACACATAAATAACACGACAATACTCATAATTATTCCATTCAAGTTTGTAACAAATTCCCCATAATCTAAGTCATGGAAGAACTATTTTCGAAAGGTGCGTGAAAGCAATACGCCATTGTTTTGGTTCAAAGGTTATGCCCATGACTACAACGTCATGTGATGCAAACTAAACTGTACGACGCTTAAAAAAAAAAAAAAAAAAAAAAAAAAAAAAATATCCGAATTTTGTAGATTGAATACGAAAAGCTTGCCTCCGACTGAAATATGGTTTCCTTTTTAATTCCTATCATTACAAGTTCAATAGATAGTACGTGCTTTTTAATGGTGATAAATTGGATTTCAAAATAGATATATATTAAGTCAGATATCAAGTTGGCCTAGTAATACTTAAATAATATCTGGTAAAAAAAAATCCTCGAAAATTGAATATAAATAGCCTATTTATATCACATGTTTACCCCTTTATCCAGTGGATATCAACCCATAGATAGAATCTAACTAATCAACCCATTGCATAAATCTTAATTATTACACTCTGTTTTCCTACGCCGTTTGTGACGTCACAAACAAATGTCAACTTTACGTTGTTCGTTTACAAAATGTCAGGAGGCAAACTTCCCAACAATGAGGTAACGTGCGTAAA
Organism: Ostrea edulis; assembly: GCF_947568905.1. Lineage (NCBI taxonomy): Eukaryota > Metazoa > Mollusca > Bivalvia > Ostreida > Ostreidae > Ostrea > Ostrea edulis. The sequence goes on from NC_079168.1 coordinate 18,433,928, forward strand.
TACCCCCCCCCCCCCCCCCCCCCCCCCCCCCCCCCCCCCCCCCCCCCATGGTTTGTGGATTCATATGATTTGTCTCTTTATCACTTGTTTATCCAGTATCATCTATTACATGGATTTTAACTATATTACAATATGGTCTTAACATCAGGAATCTATCCAGAAAAATGGTTAGAAGGTTATACAACACCCATCTTTAAATCGGATAATCCAAAGCTCCCCCGGGCCCCCAAAACTATAGAGGAATAACTATAACTAACAGCACAGCGAAACTTTTTAATATCATTTTAAACGGCAGGCTTGATACATTCTTAACTGAAAACAAAATAATACACGAGAGTCAAATAGGATTTTCAAAAAAATCCAGGACATCAGACCATTTATTTGTAGTTAAATGTTTAATTTACAAATACATTAACACTGGCCAACGACTCTATAAATGCATGTTTTGTAGACTTTTACAAGGCATTTGATACCGTCATTCATGAAGGCATTAAACTAAAACTCCTACAATTAAATATCAATGGTTTATTCTACAACATATTATGTAGTATGTATAGGCACAACAATATTTTCATAAAAGTAGGGAACAAGTTAACCCTTCCATATACACCAGAGATAGGAGTCCGACAAGGTGATGTCTTAAGCCCAAATATTTTCAAAATATTTTTGAACGATTTTTCTAAATTACTGGATGAAGAAACCATCGGCTCTGTCAATCTTTCTGGAAAGAAAATCATCTCTCTTCTATATGCGGACGATCGTGTACTGCTTTCAGAAAATCAGAATGGACTACAAAACAAACTAAACTTACTTGAAAAATATTGCAACGATTGGTGCTTAGAAATTAATACCAATAAGACAAAAGTAGTCATTTTTAATAAAAACGGACACCTAATTAAAGAAAATATTTTAATTGTGTAGAAGATGAATTTCATTTCCTTACTGATTGCCCATTCTACGTTGAAGAGAGAAATATGTTTTTTAATGGTATATACAAGCTCAACAATTTTTTTTATCTATCTAACAAATAAGGACAAATTTACTTGGTTGATGATTAATGAAGAAAAACCAGTAATTGTCAAATTGAGTGAATATTTAGTGCAAACTTTCAGAAAAAGAAGTGATGCTTCAAAACTGCAAAAATCATTATAGTTTATTATTCATATATTGGTATAATACTGATACTGTCCATTTACTTGTGTATACACATGATTAGCAATTCATATATGTATGTACTTGTTTCCCCAACATGCTGCATCCACATGCAGTTTGCAGTCTATGTAACCTGTAGTTAATGTTGTAAACTTTCTTTCTTTTTTGAATTTCCTTCTTTATAAACTGTCTTGCTGTTATGCCCTCTGGGCCCAAAATTGGAATAAACTTATCTTATCTTATCTATATTCAACATTACAATATTCATGGGCAGTTAGGAATGACAAATAAAAAAAAAAATAGAGACATGTCTCTCAAAAAAATGTTTATGGTTACGGGTGAAAACGGGCTAAACCCCGGCCCTGTGATAAATAAATAAAAAAGCAAACAAAGAAAAATATCAATAGTCCTACAATAGACTTTAAAAATAAACTTGAAATTTCTGACAAGGGCGTAGGAGAAGTTTTATTTTGAAGTTGGAAGACGACTCAACCATGTGTGCAATAATCTCGGCTAAATTCGACTCGGTTGAATATTTGGACTGATCAATATTCAGCCGAGCCGAATCTCAGCTGATATTCTGTTTTACATCAGTTAACATAGTATGTTCGTTTTCTTATCATCATAGCTAGGTACATGTATATGGTTGACTTTCTTGAAGTTTATTATCTTTTTCCCCCTTCATCTTATTTGTTCATGGATTAGGTTTTCTTTTGTGAAGATGAAACTGATTTAGAACTGTTTGTGTTTTGACAGATTACGGCATTAGTTCGGTAATCTGATGCAAGGATATATTTTGAATTATACTAAACAAGTATCAAACTATGTCACTGAATCAATATTCTATATACTTCGGCAGTCTCTGCAGGTTTGACGTAGCTAGGATCCTTCACTGAAGGATGACAACAACTACAAGAAAATGCATGAGACTTGTGCAGATGCTTAGTAAATATTGAACAACATCAAAATTGTTGCCCCCCCCCCTTGTAAACAATGGGAGGGGATATATTATTATGTATTTAAAAACCCTGTCTGTCCTGACAATTCATTGATTAGGTCCATAATTTCTTATAAATCTAATAATAGGCACGTATAATCGGAGGGGGTGGGGGTGGGGGTAATTGCCCCTTTATAGTCTATTATCTTTACAAAACTAGTCATTTCTATACATGCGAAGTAATTAAGATACAATGAGTGACCCTATCCATGTAGTAGAACGGATGAGTAGAACAAATGCGATGAAGGATGAACGTTGTTTGTTGATTGGATGATACTTTTAAAAGTCCTAAAATACGTGGCATATTTTGAGTCAAATTCTACTGGTGATTATGGGCTAAAGTATATCCACGCGTGTCTTTCATGACCACAAAAAATATTAGATAAATTGATATGGGAATCTACAACATGTGTGGTCACTATTAAATTATTACTATGCATATAGGCAGTAAACCAGTGGCGAATTTAAGGGGGGGGGGGGGGCGCAACTTAACGTAAATCGTGGTATCTTGTTTAGAAAAATGTACAAAACAATGTAAGAAGCAATAATTTCTTCCACTCCCGGAGAAATAAATGACAAAATCTATTGATTTCTTGAATTACTTTATTGGGAGAACTTAATTTTTTTCCAAAAACCCTTAAAATTTGCGTCATTTCATTAATTTCTCCTCATAAAAAATGATAGAAAATAGTACAAAAGACTAAATAGGAGATATATTTCAAGCCCTATAAAATCTGTAGAATCCAGGCGCCCCCCGTAACCGCAATTCCAGGATCCGCCCCTGTAAACACCCCCCTAGCGAATTTTGATGACCTTTGATACAATGCTTTATATACAGTGTAAATTGACGTACCACGTATAAAACCAATGCATTTACCAGTGGATTTGATAAGAAGAAGTAAGTATAATATTATAATGCCTAGTTCACATCGGAACCGACGTAAAATCGCTACGTTTACATGCGGACTGGACACTCGGCCTACAAACACGTAAAATGTCTTAGTTCTGATTGACGATTTTCAGTAAAACTGCATCCTGGAAAACAGTAAAAGGGAACAATACAAATAAAAACTACAATACAGATGGAAACTATACAATGCAAATGAAAATTTATACAATACTGTTGTTTGATATGTCTTCATCAACCCCGTGGAACTGCCTCTCGCAGGATTTTCGTTTCAAGGATTCATAAGGATTCATTAGCTGTTTTAAACTTAAAACATATCTTTTTGAACTTGTAATTAATTTGTAATTCGGTATTTAAATATAAACAGTTATTCTTATATTTAAAAAATGAATTAGTTTTGCTTGTTCTAATCCACTATATTGACCCCAGTCTTTTTATGTAGCTATTGTTCTTTGTTTTACATGTAAAACTCAATACTTCACTGTATAGCTAAACATATTTCTGAATCCAAAATATTGTATGTATTAATTGTTATATTCTTAACTTTTAACCATAGCTATACCCCCCCCCCCCTCTATTTTTTTTTTAACAATTGTTTCATTTTTCTCTCTTATTTGTAAACTTTATTTTATCTTCAATCATGTTGCTATATTTTCATGTAATATATTAATTTTATTCTGTTATAACCGACCTTTGACCTATGGAGAGGGTTTATATAGGTATTGTGCCTGCTGCCTAATCCTATTTATGTACATGTATGTATTTCCCACATATACATGGATAAAACACTGTTGAAATCAACGAACATTGATCAATCTCATAAATCCTATCAGCAATAGAAAATAGAGAGTTAGGCAAGCACGGACCCATGGATATATCAGAGATGGGATCAGGTGCCTAAGAGAAGTAAGCATCCCCTGTCGACCGGTCACAACCGCTGTGAGCCCTATATCTTGAACAGATAAACGGAGTTATCCGTAGTCAGAATCACTGTGCCAAGAACGGTCTAACAATCGGCATGAAACACACCAGACAGCATTTTACCCAATGATAGGTTGTATTTGCAAACTAGATCATTGTAACGACCATAGAATTTGCGAAATACTGACTTTAAACGAGACTGTTGGAACCCCTGTACCATCAACTTGTTTGTCAATAGCCTGCCTCGATTTAAAAACTGATATACGTAGAACAAGTTCTTGCGTGTCGAATCAATTGAGATATATACACACCATATGCAGGTGGTAGTGGAATATTGCTACATAGATATGGGAAGTTGTCGATGGAGAAGCTGAAGTCATCCCGTTTGTCAAAAAGTCGAGTTGTTACTGTGCCGTTAATATCTATTTTCAATAAAATATCAAAGTATGAAGACTCTGTGGTGTTTTTTATTTCGAATTCACAGGGATATATTGAATCGACATACGAGTGAAAATTATTATTGTTGATAAATAAAACGTCGTCCATATATCTAAATGTCAAATTGAAGGCCACAGCAAGATATTTTTTTCTTCTCATGTAGTTTTTTTTAATAAACTTTGCTTCATAAGAATATAAAAACAGGCTAGCTAACAAAGGAGGACAATTCGTGCCCATGGGAATTCCAACAGACTATTGGAAGACCCATCACCAAAGACAACGAAGATATTGTCAATGAGGGACTCCAGCATATTTTTATTTCAACTTCAGAGTATTTGTGCGTGGAATCAGAGTGGTGCTTAACAAAGTAATTTTTGGATGATTGATCACTAGATATGTCACAGAGCTCCAGATAAGGTGCGTATCAGCGTAAATACTCATTAAATTTTACCAAATACGCATTTAAGTTGAAAATCATGCGTACAATTACACATTAGCGAAAGTAAATACGCTTTACACTCCCAAAGTAATGCGTATTAGTCCGCGTATTTGTGATACCTATAGTATGATATCAATATGAATTATCTATTCATATGAATTGAGGTTAGCTCAGGGCTTGATCATACATGATATTTAGCGCTATGAAATACGTTTTGATGACAATCACAATTTTGAAAAATTGGAAGAGTTAACTCAGAACACTATTATATAGGCCTACTTGTTATACTTTCGTTCTTAAAGAGTTAGTGTGCGGTCGAAAGCACAGAAAAAAAACTTGTATTATCAATTGTGGACGAATGATATACAGAATTGGATCATAATCATGTGACTGAGTGTCTGACATATTCAAATTTAATGCATCAATGATAAATATCAAATTCCAAATGACAATGAACAGTTTTAATAAAAAGAACTACAGAGGATTTTCCCCGTAAATAGCTGGAGTGGCCTTTTAGTATAAACTTTAAGTTAAAGTTTAACGGAAGAAGTATCGTTTATCTGGTGATATCTTCTGTGCAAAAGAGCAAAGAAATCAGTAAATTAACAAAATACACTTTTGAATTTTTCTGAAAAGCAAAATACTCATTGATTTGAAAATCAGGGGGTAAATACTCTTTGTGGTAAAAAAAAATTATCTGGAGCTCTGGATATGAATATTGTGGTTTCCATTTTTGTTGAAGAAGCAACTGTCTATGGTGTCAAAAAGTCTAGTCTTTGATTTATCCTGAGGAATGGCCATGTAAAGTGTTGAAAAGTCATACGTTTTGATGTTATCGATTTGAGAAAAGTTTTGCGATTTCAAATTTACTTCAAGTTCTTTTTAGAATTCACATTTGATTTACACCACTTCTGGCATATTTAGTCGCACAGTAAGTTTGAAGGTTCTCCTTCATAGCTGTTAATATTTCGTGAGGAGCAAAGATGTTGGTAGAACATTTACTGGATCCAGCAATGTATCCTTCTTTGTAAGGGTTTTTATGAAGTTTAGGAATCCAGTAGATAGTCCAATTAATATCCATCAGACGCATAGCCTGGGATATTAAACGTGTCTAAAACTGAAGCATGGTTTTGAAGAATTTCATCTTTTGAAAGGGCAGTGGGAGAACAAGTACAATTACCAAAAGTGGAATTAATGGCACGTTCATCAAATTTTAAAGCGAACAAATGAGTCGGATATGTATAAAAGGTTTGCCTCATTTGAGATCAATTTAGGTAATGCGAAAGTTTGTACCTGTACAGATATCCTGGTGATTAGTGTTGAACTTGAAGAGATACAGCGGGGAAAAAAATATTGAAACAGAATCATTGAAAACTACCGGTAAGGTGAAGTTTACGACCCTAGTAAGAGGAATTAAAAGATGTGTTTCATAATATCTGAATAATGAAAAGGCCAACAGAGAATGTATGTGTAAATGGAATTAAAAAGGCATTATTAATCTAAATAATAAGATAAAAGAATAAACTGCCAGAAGTCCTCGCCTCTTTAGGATTGGTGTGATGCGGTTACGAAGTATCATAAATCGAACACTAAAATGTTTAATTTGTTGACTAAGATAATGAATTGAGGGGGGGGGGTGTGGTATAAACCCTGTGTTAATTACATGCATGTTCTATCTACAGGTGTTGCTGCATGCTCGTCAACACCTCTGTCAATGCCGAAATTTCAAGATTCTTGTAAAATGCATTGTAAACTTTAACCAAGCTTAATCAATGTGTGGTGCAGAATTTTAAGATTAAATTGTTTTACCATTTGTAAAGAAATTCCTAAAATTTTGACTGTAACTAAAATAAAGCATCTTTTCCTGAAATTAGACAAACTGCACCCCCAATAATTTGATAGAACATAATTTTAAACTTTAAAGAATAAAGATTGCCGGATTAAAAATTCATTGTCAACCCTGTACCAAAGAGAAAAACTAGGATTGAAATAATAAACAGAAAATAAATAGTCATATTCATCCGATAAATTTCATTGATTACAAGCCTTTCGATCCACACCATTACAGAGTGCTTTGTCTCAAATTCTACAGGACAAGTGCCTATTAGTCAATCATAAATAATGAATACATACTTCTATTTTTTGTCAACCCCCCCCCCCAAAAAAAAAACCACAAGATAAAAATGGTATTGATTTATTTCAATGCGCCTTTCTTTCTATATGCACAACATTGTTTGTATGACCAGCCCGCATTAACAAGAGGGACTCTCTATCCCAATGGCACTGTCCATCAAAACAACATGTTGAGAACGGTTACAAGACGATCAGTATGAACACTGCACTGAAGCATCTCTGCCAGCTAGTTTGAAATTTGTGACCTGTTATCAAAATGTCATTCTACTGCATGTGGAAAACAAACAAAAACAATCAGTAAGCTCAAAATAAGCACCAACGTAACGTGAGAGGGGCAGGGATTTAACAAAATATGCTGACAGAACTTCCAAGAAACTGAAAAATGAAATTATGTGTTTTCCTTTATATCTTTTAAAATGTCGAAACTGTTCTTGAAAGACGTAATCATCTCTTTTACCTTAATAAAATTATGAAAAAATTCTTTAACATTAATTAAAACATTTCAAAAATATTACAACACTGCTACAATTTTACCCTGCAAAATTGAACAAATTATGCAACAAAGCAATATTTTCCCTTCCAACAATCTATATTGAATAGTAGTTTAGCAACACTCTTAAAAATAATTCTTAATTTTTTGACAACAACCCCCCCCCCCCCCCCCCCCAATAAAACCTTGTGTTTAAACAAACCCATTTTATTGAGTATGCATGATATTTCACAATAATTTTATTGATATTTTTCTTCTCTATCTACATTAGAAATTTCTGGGTGGCATGGTGTACTGTGTATTATTTAAAAAAAAACCTAAGATGTGCAGTGGCATATTAACCTCCTATCAATCGATATCAAGTGTTATTGACATCAAGTCTGATCAGCCCATCCCCCAGGAATGTACAACTTCACTGGCCTTGTAGATTAGTAACTAATATATACTGAATGGTCATGGTATGATATTCAATTCATCAAAGGTTAACTTAAAATACTTAGATGGGTGAATGTCAATACTAATGTTTAACCTCGGGTAATTAATAGACAGGTATCACAATTTCTGATTGCATGGAGCTACAGATTTCATTTCCATGTATAACAGATTAAAAAATTGTTTCACTGTTAAATAATTTTCCTAAATATATCTGAGATGATCATCTTCTGTAAAACAGTTGTATGAAATAATATAATCAATATTACTTGTACATTTAAGGGAGAAAATAAATCAAAATTCAACAAATTCAAAAACTTGTTGCTACACTTTCACATTTTCATTATGTTTTTTGGCTAATGCCCAACAAATACCATCAATTATTTTACAAATTGAGTATGCCAAAAAGCTGCATCAAATATTTGGCACCATACTTCTTACTATTTTAAAAACATAAAACATTTTAAAAGAGAGAGCTAAAGTAATATATCATACATGGCTTTTGCTCATTTACAAAACATATTGCACAAAACAATTCTTAATTATGATATATTTCTTGTATGTACATACAGAGTTAATTGCAAACATTTCATGTCTGTTAAATGAAAAAAAACACTGCAGTAACCATTTGTGTGTTCAGCCAGGCCAGAAGATTGTGGATTTCAAAGTCTGACAAAGACAGACTTTTTTTTAATACTGTTGAATCTTTGTATTTTTCTAAAAATTTATTATAATGGTCTATTAAATTTCATATCACTGTATATCAGTAAAGTTTTAGCAAGATATATATGCTGAACAATAGATGCTATGACATTTCTGAATTCACATCACAAAACAACGAAAGCCACCTAGTAAAACAGGCAATGTCCGAGGACATACATCTTAACTCTGCTTGTACAGTTATTTCTAATCAATACATCAAATTTTGTCAATCAGACTTTCTGTTTTCAAAATGGTGAAAGTTTACCTTATGCTGTATTTTAAGATACAAATTATCCATTACCAGCGTTGAAGTTAGAATACTTCAATTCTAAGACTTACATTTAAAAATAAAATAAAATGTAAAATGATACCAAAAGCACTAAATACAGCACATTTCTTCAACCTGTGTTGAACTTATATTCAATGTTTGTAAAACACAGAAGAAAAAAATCACAAATACACAAGTGGAAAATATTAAGTCCACTGTGATATGAAACTGAGGATGTCTGTTGGTTCATGTAAATAAATCTGGTTTCTGTAAAAATTACATGTATTTACAATTCTGGTTATCTTGGGTTGCTTGTAATGAAGAAAACAAGGCTTGGAGAAACCTATGGATATACTGCTTCAAAGCCCTCTTGTGAAATTCAGTGGAATTGTAGCATGGGTGTGCAGCACTGGTTCATCAAAAATGTTAAAACAACATAATCAACCCTGATGGTAATGTGAGCAAATTTTGGAACATTTGTAGGAATTGATTGATCTGATTCATCTGGAGTTTGAATTTGTTCTGAATGAAGGAACAAAGGAGATGTAGCAATTTCCCCTCGGAAAATGACACTTCTAAGTCAGCATGTATCACCATGGAATCAAAATTTCTTTTGAATCAAAAGTTGTTTTCATGGCCGGCTAAGACATAAAGATTAGATTCTGCACTGGGGGTGTCTGTTGGGCGACTCTCGAGTAAAATAACCCTGAAAGAAAAGAAAAATATGGTCATACAAAAAGGATGGATTTAAGAATTCACTGTGACATATGTTTTAAATTTTTTTTAATCAAAATCTAAATTTTTTGTTTTTAAAATTGTATTTATATTAAGCTCAAACATTTCACCTATGAGGTCAAATCATTAACTTAAAGGATCATGATAAAGCTATCATCATACATTGAGGGGGGTGGGGGTGGGGGTGGGGGGTAATCTCGGCTGAGATTCGGCTTGGCTGAATATTTGGACTGACGCCTTCACCGGTGAAGGCGTCAGTCCAAATGCTCAGCCAAGCCGAATCTCACCCGAGATTAGGGGTTGGGGGGTTAGTGGTTCAAGGATTACGGTTCACAAATCACATTTTACTAATCTTCATTTGACTCTGGCATCTGACTTGTAGAACCTGTTAAATCATCTTTAGGTCATGGACACTCTCGGAGTAAAATTCACATTATCAGAGATATCACCCCTTGTGAACATTGCCATCCACCCATCCATCCTTCATCAAAGAAGTTGAGCAACTCTGGCAAAAATTGCTGGGGGAACTAGTGCATATAATGACTGATGCATGATACTCCGACTATGATCATAGGGTAACTTAAGAATGCCATTAATAAGGGGTGTGAGAAAAAAAAACCTTTAGCCATTGAGTCCAGGGTGAAGCTATTGGAAGCCCCTGTGTTTTACTGTGTTTTGATCCTTGAAATATGATGAAAAACTAATAATACTTTTAGCATAAATACATGTGTAGATTATGTTCTATGTCTTATAAACTCACGTACATGTAGTTTGAATAGTTATACTTGTAGGAATATACACTGGCAGATATAAGGGGAGTGGGTGTGGGGGCATTTTTAGTTAGATCAACATGGAGATCGATTTCAGAAATTAAATTTGGATATTTTTCTTGATTGCTTTGTACAATCAGGAGTTATCTAAAAGTACGATACCAGTTTGCTGTAAAATAGAGTCTTCCACCACAGTATTTAAAGCACTTTATCAATTACACATATAATTACCATGCAAACTTTTCAAAACATTACCTATCCTGCATCATCTAATTTTGCTTTACATCTCTTGAGCATAGACGGTTGGCTTATATGTTTTGCTAAACGAAGAATTACATGTAGTTAAGTCATCTCATGTAAATTTACACAGATTTTTAAAAAAAACCCTGATTATGCTAGCCATATAAAGAATATACTTAAAAAGAACTCAAGCTTATTGTGAAGTGAAATTATGATAGGAACACAACAAAAATAGTATTGAATATATCAAGAACTTAGGTTATAACAAACTGTTTTCTGCTGGCCTTGAAGGTTCATTATAACTGTGTTTTGTTTTATTTTTCCTTCTTTTTTTTTTAAAAATTGCTTGTTACAGTGTTAGAATTCTGGTAGGATGGTTTGGAAAAGATGTTTCTCATCATCAGATGACAATTTCAGTAAACAGGCCACCCTTCTAACCTGGCCACTTTCCTCAGTCCGACAGCTGGCCAAAATTGAGGAATTTTACTGTAATATCATTATGATAGTATCAGATAAGATGTACTCTTACTTTGCCAAAGTAATTTTGGCCAAATTTGTGAGAGTGAATATGTACTAATACTGCATCTAACCTTGAATGATGATACCCATTCAATATTCAGAACCAAACCAAGTGTACTTCTGTCAGATACGTGCATGTATACAAGCCGTCTGGTGAAATTTGATTCTCAAGCATTGTGTGGGAATCTTACACACATAGAAAATTACGTAAAAGTTTAGATTTGACCTTTATCTTCTCATGCAAGATCAACCTTTGAAGGGTAAAAATATCCTGCATTATTGATGCTCATTAATATCATTACTCAGCAAGGTTCAGAAACAGAAATCTATAGATATTATCAACAGTTCATGGACAAGGTAACAAAAATCACTTGGCTAGTTCCAACAAACTCCCGAGTCATAAATTGTCATAGCAATCACAAAAACACATCTGTCAATTTATAAACTTCATCAATATTTATGCTACAGGGAGTAGTCACATGACGGCTCTACCAGTGCAATTCTAATGCATCCTTTTTATCTTAGTTATACATTTGATTATCATATTTCCTACTAACTATCAAAAATTGTGATTCCCAATCCATCAAAGATAAGCGAAAACCAGAAAAATGAGACCTATAAATTTCAGTCCTTCTACTTAATCTTGTCAGGTAAATGACTGAGGTAGAACGCAGATGATGAAAAATTGATGAGACCAGCTGAGAAAACAAACACTTGGGTAACCTTGATAAACAGCTGTTCTTTTTATTGCCATAGTAACAATGTCAACTTTTCACCAGAATGGGACACCTTGGCTAACATCAAACCGAGATAGAGACACTTCTCTCTGGGGAAATTTCTTAATCAGCAGCATATGTAAACTCATATCAAGAGGTTCTTCCTGATCCAACATGGAGTAATCAGGAGCACAATAGCCCCCAAGAATAGAAAAAAAAATCTGGAATCAGATAACCTAATCTCAAACCACTAGAATGCCTGGCATGCACATCTAATACCCATCCAATCAGAACATACAGCTCTTTTATAAAATTATGATTTTCTAGTTACCACGGTTGTGTTACAACAATGACTCAGCTGAATCAAGAGAGGCCCATAGACCAAAATGCTCACTCTAATCACCTTGATCATATGTACATAATTGAGAGATGAAAATTGTAACCCTTAAAGCTCTAACAGTAGCCCCAAGCTAAGCAAGGCACATTACTAGCAACTCTACCTTAAAAGTCTCAGTATTCTTACATACTAAGATTTCCCCCTCTTATTAATCTAATTAACATTTACTGCATACTCTCTTGAGAAAAAGATTTTTATCCATTTATTCAAATGCACAATGCTCCATCACAGCCCCACGAAAAAACCTGATTCTACAATACACGAAAATGCTTAAAATCATTTCATCTACCCAGTAACTGGAGACCTGTTGCTCGTGTGAAAAAGATTTTTCCTCTATATTTCAATGTGGATCATTGTGCAGCCATGTATATCCCTGATGTGGACCCATTAAGATGCTTTTGTATTATTTTGATAATCTGTAGCCTTGGGCTCAGGTAAGCTACAGAAAATAGATTTGAAAGTGCTAATGACTGTCTGTATTGATTGAGTCAAACAGAGGGAGTCCCAATTCAGGATGTGTAGATCAGTAATGGGTGACAAGCACCGATGATTCTCAAAACATAATTACAAAAACAATATCGTCAACAGTATTTTATGGTCTGCTTGCATCATGCCCACCCAGGTAACAGCTTTAACAATGATTAAGCAAAAATAACAGATCTATCACCTTCAGAGCTGCTGGGGTATAATAACGATTATACATGCATCTCTTGCATAATAAAAACCATTATGGAGCAGACTTATTCCCAACAGTAAAATACCAATATTTCAAACACATTAACTACAGGAGGTTCATTTTAATTTTATTGCCAATAAATTTCTAGTTTAGACTTTCCCTAATAACACCAGCTAGCATCAAACTATAAAACATACATGTAAAGTGAAGACAAAGTCTATTCATTTCCTTTCTTAAGATATGAATGCCAGCTCAGGATCAAAAATATCTATGGAACATAAACTGATTAAATGATATTTAGCTCCTTTAATAAATCTGTATTTTCATCAAAATCAAATAGGAGTAATATACCATGACATGCAATCCTCCTATCATTAAGTAGTCTGTAATCATACATCTTATGTAATTCAAAGAGATCCCTCCCTCTGTGGTATTACTGATCAAATGTTATTACAACTAACTTCTCAAAAGCCATTTAACAGCCTTTTTAAGAATCAGGAAGCACAGGTTATTTATGAATGATTAACAGTTAGGTGGCAAAGTTTCACAAAGCTTTGAACCTTTTCTAATTCTGCATGGCACCACACCAACTGCTGACAGATTCCCTGACAGTGACTGTCTATATAGAACCACACCAACTGCTGACAGTGACAGACTATATAGAACCACACCAACTGCTGACAGTGACATACTATATAGAACCACACCAACTGCTGACAGTGACTGTCTATATAGAGCCACACCAACTGCTGACAGTGACTGTCTATATAGAGCCACACCAACTGCTGCCAGATTCCCTGACAGTGACAGACTATATAGAACCACAACAACTGCTGACAGTGACATACTATATAGAACCACACCAACTGCTGACAGTGACTGTCTATGTAGAGCCACACCAACTGCTGTCAGATTCCCTGACAGTGACAGGCTATATAGAACCACACCAACTGTTGACAGATTCCCTGACAGTGACAGACTATATACAACCACACCAACTGCTGACAGTGACTGACTATATAGAGCCACACCAACTGTTGACAGATTCCCTGACAGTGACTGTCTATATAGAGCCACACCAACTGCTGACAGTGACAGACTATATAGAACCACACCAACTGTTGACAGATTCCCTGACAGTGACAGACTATATAGAACCACACCAACTGTTGACAGATTCCCTGACAGTGACAGACTATATAGAACCATACCAACTGCTGACAGTGACTGTCTATATAGAGCCACACCAACTGCTGACAGTGACTGACTATATAGAGCCACACCAACTGCTGTCATATTCCCTCACAGTGACTGTCTATATAGAGCCACACCAACTGCTGACAGTGACAGATTATATAGAACGACACCAACTGCTGACAGATTCCCTGACAGTGACAGACTATATAGAACCACACCAACTGCTGACAGTGACTGACTATATAGAGCCACACCAACTGCTGTCAGATTCCCTCACAGTGACTGTCTATATAGAGCCACACCAACTGCTGACAGTGACAGACTATATAGAACCACACCAACTGCTGACAGTGACAGACTATATAGGGCAACACCAACTGCTGACAGTGACAGACTATATAGAGCCACACCAACTGTTGACAGTGACTGTCTATATAGAGCCACACCAACTGCTGACAGATTCCCTGACAGTGACAGACTATATAGAACCACACCAACTGCTGACAGTGACAGACTATATAGAACCACACCAACTGCTGACAGTGACAAACTATATAGAACCACACCAACTGTTGACAGTGACAGACTATATAGAACCACACCAACTGCTGACAGATTCCCTGACAGTGACAGACTATATATAACCACACCAACTGCTGACAGTGACAGACTATATAGAACCACACCAACTGCTGACAGTGACAGACTATATAGAACCACACCAACTGCTGCCAGATATCCTGACAGTGACGGACTATATAGAACCACACCAACTGCTGACAGTGACAGACTATATAGAACCACACCAACTGCTGACAGTGACAGACTATATAGAGCCACACCAACTGCTGACAGTGACAAACTATATAGAACCACACCAACTGCTGACAGTGACAGACTATATAGAACCACACCAACTGCTGACAGTGACAAACTATATAGAACCACACCAACTGTTGACAGTGACAGACTATATAGAACCACACCAACTGCTGACAGATTCCCTGACAGTGACAGACTATATAGAACCACACCAACTGCTGACAGTGACAGACTATATAGAACCACACCAACTGCTGCCAGATATCCTGACAGTGACGGACTATATAGAACCACTGATTGCTGCCAGATTCCATGACAGTGACTGACTATTTAGAAACATAACACTGCAAGATTTCACTAAAATGATCAACTCTATAGGACCCCCCTCCAACCGATCTAGTTACAATGATTGATTATATGGAATCACACCACTGTTAGAATTCCTTACCATGAATGACTGCACTAAACCACAGCCACACAATACCAGATTTTCTGACAATGACTGACTCTATGACATCACACAATACCAGATTTCCTAACAATGTCTGACTCTATGACATCACACAATACCAGATTTCCTGACAATGTCTGACTCTATGACACCACACAATACCAGATTTTGACTAAATATATGGAACCACACCACTGTCAGATATTTTGACAATGGCCGACTGTATGGAACCAAACCACTGCCAGATTTCCTTACCACGACTGGCTTTATAGAACCACTCAACTGTCAGATTTCCTGACAATGACAAACTATATAAAACCACAACACTGCCAGACTTCTTGAAATGACTGACTGCAATGAACCACAGCACTGTCAGATTTCTTGACAATGACTGGCTTTACAGAACCACACTACCACCAGACTTCCTGACAATGACTGCATGTGTGGAACCTCACAACTGCCATATTTTAAAAGTGACTAGAGGAACCACAGCACCCATTAGATTTCCTTACCATGACTGAATGGAAACACACTACCACCAGGTTTCTTGACAATGGTCACCTCTTTTGTGATTAGTTCCTACTCGGTTGTAGTTTTTCTCAGCGCAAAGTCGGTTACATCATGCACATTTTGTTTCTTCATAACATAGCATTTTTTTTGTATTACTGAAGATGGGAGAAAGACTCATCTTAACAAGGCAATTATTGTTGGACTTGTGAACATAAACATTAGATGTGATCTTGATTATTCCTTTCGGTTGTTTGTTTGTTTTACATCCCGTCGAGAATTTTTAATGCGCCAATGCCTGCCGTGACACGGGACCTCTATCATTAAGGTCATATCCAAAAGACCCGTGATTCTCACTACCCATGTTTACGTCTTAGGTTTGATGTGGCCGTGATGACACAAGTGGGGCTAAAATTCATGACCTCCCTGTTATGAAGTGAATGCTCATTCTTCTAGGATTCTTATGATAAATCCAATCATTCATTTATAAATACTTTGTTATCAATATAGTTGCAAAATAACCCAAAGATTAAGGTAACTCCATACTCGCATTATCATCTGATAAAAGTATTGTGAGGACCAGATAGTTAAATTTCGGTATTTCAACATTGAAAATTAATTGGGAATAATTGTGGGTGGATTTTATACAGATACAGTAATAGTTGTCATGTATTTCATAAAATACACATCTCTGTAGCATCATAAAGCATGTTGTTCTATTTTTGTACTTAACCTACTCCATGCAGGTTAACATACACATCTTTCAATTCAGTGTACATTACATGTATTTTTAACATCATTCTTGTAAGTGGAAAGATGCTCTGATTATTCATTACTGTACGAAGTTTATTGGGACTGCACTTTGTCTACGTATGTCCGCCATCTTTCTCCCATGTGTTTACATGTATGCACTGTTTCGTTTTTAAGAACTTATTTAACTTTACGATTATATTACCATGTTAAATTGTTTGTAAATATTACCAGACAGTTGTGTAGATTTATCTTATCAATGTTTTGGTGGAAAACATTTCTTGAAATTCGATTAGAATGCAGTTGCTCATTTCTGTGATGACAGCATCGTCTGCTCGACGATTCATATTTTTGCTTAACGTAATGTATAGTTTTACAGTCATATATGTTTACTCTCAGTGCATGACTACTTCAAAATGTTTAAATCCATCATCAAATCTGATTTTAAAAAGCTTTTCCACATCGTTTACATTTTGTATGGCAGCCTTGTTTGGCAATATTATGTTTATATGGTACAATACAGTGCTGTAATTGGTCGGATGTCCCCGTACAATAATTTTACTGGCTAAGCCCCATCACATGTTATACTTTAAAAGCCTATATATATATAGCACAAGTGATGTAAACTTCAAATAAATGCAAGTTGCATCAGTGGTAACATTTGAATTTCTCTCCTTGGACACAATCCAGGTCTCAAGATAAGGTTAGAAATTTAATAAGACATTTATCTCCAAAAACACTGGACACCTGTTTGACTTTTTATGAACAAATATTCATTTAACCTGTCATTTCCCTAATTGTATTCAAACCTGTATGGCAGACGTCTGAGACCATAGGAGAGTATATTTAGTACAACCTCCAGTCAATTGTATGAAATCACATGTATTGAATCACAAACATCAGTCACCTTCACCTATGGTCATTTTATATTAAACGAGAGGCCTTTGGTTGGAGAATTCATTAACAGCACCTCTCAGTAATCACATGAAATTTGAGCTCAACTATTTTGTAGTCCCCATATCTATCTCACCATCCTTGGTGGAGCTTACAGTATAGAAAATGTATTTATTTCCCTTTATTAGAGTTAAAACTGATAAATTATCAAATAAAATATATAGGTCATCTCACTTTTTAAGATGCAAGACATGCGTAAACAGAATCATATATCAACGTCAGAAAATTGCAATTTTCCTTAAACAGCATCATCAAAATTTCACAAAAACTAGTTATGATGATATAATAATATTCATAACAATTTCATGAAACTGTTTCTTTACAAAAATATACAAAATATCTGTGAAAAATAAAGGAAATCTATTGCATAATGGACTTGATAAAGAAATCAATGAAAACAGAGTTATTGTCCTTGGATTCAATAACATATTGATTATTCACATATAACTTAAGATTTTTGAAATATTACATGTTTCACAATTTTTTTTTACAACGACTATCGGAAAAGACTTCAACAAAATTGATGTTCCTATCATGCATACATGTAAATCTCAATAAATCATTGACTTTGCAAAATCGTATATACATGTACATGTATGTCACATGAGGGTGGAATTATTTAAATAGATCCCCCCCCCCCCCCCCAAGAAAATGAAAGTCACTGAAAGGAGACATTTAATTTGCAACAAAATCATGAGGCTAAGAATGTTTTCCACCTAAAATTCTTATAACACAGTAATTATCACTGCTCTGTTAGGGTAATTTTAGTAATTATCACTGCTCTGTTAGGGTAATTTTAGTAATTATAACTGCTCTGTTATGGTAATTTTAGTAATGTCTGTATCTTATAACACAGTAATTATCACTGCTCTGTTATGGTAATTTTAGTAATGTTTATAACAGTAATTACCACTGCTCTGTTATGGTAATTTTAGTAATGTCTGTACACAGTAATTATCACTGCTCTGTTATGGTAATTTTAGTAATGTTTATAACACAGTAATTATCACAGCTCTGTTATGGTAATTTTAGTAATGTTTATAACACAGTAATTAATTATCACTGCTCTGTTATGGTAATTTTAGTAATGTCTGTACAGCTCTCATACAAGAGTGGTACACATGATGAAATGAATATAATGGAGATTTCTGAAGGTGGCTTCATTTGATGTTTACAGTAAAAACTGTGGCAAAATGTAATGGAGATTTACAAAGGTGGCTTCATATAATGTTTACCATATAATCTGTGGTGGAATAAAATGATACTACTAATTCTTTAAAGGTAATTATAAAACAAAAGGTATCAATGCACAAGTTGAATGCAAGAAACCCACATTTCAGGTGCTGAAAACAGAGCTGGTTTTATCCTTGCTGTTTTCTCAGTCCTTGAGAAAGGTCCACAACACTTTACAAGTATACATAGAAGATAGGCAGAGTTATCCCTCTTTGGTAATATTTTGTTGTATTAGAGGAAACTGTTTACTCACGGACATTAAACCAGGACTGAGCATATTCAATTCAAGATTGAAAATATATAAATTATTATGGATATATCAAAACTACATTGTATGACTTGCCTGTCTGAGCCCAGTAACCGGAAATTTCTGGTTCTATCACATATTTCTTGCGTAACCTACAATAAGGAAAATCTTACTTTAGTAATGCTGATTAGAATGCATTTCTAAGAAATGTCAATGCAGATACATTTTTGCTATGAACATTGATAAGGTAATATTACTTAGAACTTACTTCATTGGCTTTAAAGCTTCGACCTTGCATTCCATGCTTATGAAATGCCAAAACACTATCTTGTAAACACACTGTAAATAAACAAATAAATAAAATCTAAAATCCAATCTCATTTGTTGAAAGATACATGTAAATATCCCGATGATTGTATGAAGACATCTTACCTAAAGATTCCACCTTGAAATCAAAGTGAAGCTCTGAAGACTGTTTCCTGCTTGATTTCAACTTCCCCTTAATATTCACTACCTTCACATACCCTAAAATAATATTGCATCAATATTAAATTCTGCTTCACTACCTTCACATACCCTAAAATGACATTGCATCAATATTAAATTCTGCATGTATGTCCTGGTTGCAGCTTCAAGAGAAATATTGAAAATTATGCAATTCATTTCTTAAGTAAAAACTCAAAAGATTTACTCCTAATGAGGAATTCAAATCATAAAACTTTTGCCATTTTCTTTTTCATTTGTGGTCTTCGCTTGATGGGTGGGGGTGATGGTATGGAATTTAAGTGTATAGCTTGAGTTGGTTTACAATAAATTACAACCATACTAGACTTTGTAATATTTGATTTAAAGGAATACAGATTTGTGGAAGTCCTTTGCACTGAGTTTAGGCCAAAAAGAAATATTTGAGTTAACAGTTAACCCCCCTCCTCCTTTTCATTAAATTATGTGAGCTAATGCTTATACACCCAAAACAATCCCTAAAATAGAATTGGTTGATCATTATATTTTTTTTTAATTTTCATTTTTTCAAAATAAAGGATGAATCCAGCGATTCTGTATCAGATACATGAAGTTCTGTTTTGACTTAAATCTTTTCAATGGTGCACAGAGTGTCTATCCAAGGGTTTTCATAAATAGGTCTGAGAATGGAAATACGAGAATTACATAGTCCATTTGTATTATCAAATCATTAAATATATGTATATCCAATACCAGTTTATTCTCCACAGGTTGCTTTGCTACTTTAGAGAAACACTATTCGTGTTGTTCACAATAAACAATTTATTTTAAACAGCAGAAAGATCTCCATGTATTACAGGAAGATCGACTACTCCAGCCAATGACAGAAAACAGTTTTCATTCATCATGGATACATTGATAATTATTGAAAAAAAAAAACCAACCAGTTTTCATTCACAATGGATACATTGATAATTATATAAAAAAAAAAAAATACATTACAAATTAATATAATTCTATCATGGTGATTGAAACTTCAGTGATTGCTAAATGCCTGCAGGTTTGATGTTGTGATAGATAAATGCGAAATGATAGAAATATCACTACACTATTACATCTCTATCATTTCTCTATCACAACATCGAACCTGCAGGCATTTAGCAATCACTGAATTTTCAATCACCATGATAGAATTATATTAATATTAGGTATCTTAAAACAACACTATTCACTATTTCTAAAAATGTTTATTAAATGTCAAAGATTTGGAGACTTTTTAAAATATCACATAATAAAAATCTGCCCCTTTTTAAAGGGTTGGATAGGTAACAGTAAACTAGCCTATCATTATCATTATTCATTTTTTTTAATTCACAGATGTAGTGAAAAAGAATTTTTCTTTCAATTCAGGACATGATATAAATTTCATGTTAATTTCATCATTTGTGTGATAAAGTAATGACAAGTTACATCTTAGTACTCACTATCATAACAGACTAGAATGGTTTCCTTCTCTAGTTGGGTAACATTCACCACAGGAAGTAGCTGCTCTGAAAAAAAAAAGACGGGGAAGAAAATAAAAGCATGTAACATTCAAAGATGGTGAGAAATCACTTTAAATTCTGGATTAGTCACTGAAATACAGGACTAAGGAAATAAAAAGTAAGAGGCAACAGAAAGTGGGGAGGGAAACCGGAATTTTTTTTCACAAATTTTCTTTGTTAACTTGAGAGGGGCAAGTCTTTATTTTGATGAGCCTAATAAACACACACAAGTACTAACCATTGTCATTATCGTTTTGTTCAGTAAACCACAGGGAGCTGGAATTCAGGTTGATAATGTCAAACTTTAACTGATTGATCTCTGTTGAGCTGGAAAAGACACAAGAGACACAGCTACAGAATACTGATGATGATAATTACTCAAAACTTACTGTACACGTACTGAACCACAACAATGATGGACTGCAAGAATACTCAGGTGTAAAGTCTAAATGTACTTTGTTATCACCTGATATGAACAACTAAAATATATCTCCCTGACTCAAAAAGTTTTCACACCTTTAAATCACACAAGATTTTGTTTCATTATTTGGCGGGAGGGTTGTTGTTGTTATCTGGGATTTTGAAGGTACATGTGTATCTCTGTGTTGTCCTCAGTATCAAGTAAATAAGTTGTCTTCATTATTAAAATGGGGCCCATTTGGAAAAACAATCAAACGTAAAGTGAAAAATCTTCAAGGACAAAAGATTTTGCCTGTATACTGTCCGCAGAAACTCTGAATATAGAATTAGCATGTTTTCTTGGTAACCATAAAGTAGCCATTCTGATCTTTTTAAAGGTGGCCAAAGTCTGTTCTAATGTAACAACATATTTGACAGTCAATTTTGCAGGAACAATTAAATGAAAGTTTTGTGTACAAGTATGATCTATCTCCATGGTTTACCTTTGTCTGACTCCCATACAGACAAAGGGGTACTCCAGTTCAGGGGAGATAAACATTTCAAACACTGATGGCTGGGCCGGCATATTGTCCCAGTCAAATGTCTGCAAAACAAAATTTATTCATCATACACTACTTTGTTCTATTTACAATGTAGGTGCATGTACTTTCTTTCTTCAATTCTACTGTATATAATGTCACATCAAATCAAAATATATTTTTGAAAAATTACATTAAAAATATATCATCAATTCCCCCCCCCCCCCCCCCCCCCCCCCCCCCCAAATATTGATATTTAAAAACCAGTTCATGTATCTACATTTAAATTTTATAACTGAAATTCCTTTAATTGATATAGGAAATTCCTTTGAAAAAAGAACTTAAATTTGTTTAAAATCTACATTACATCGCATATGATAAAATTACCATCAATCAGCGTTACAACTAATGTCAAAATTTTATCTTTGCTATGTGTGAAAAAAATAATAACTGTGAAATAGATATTAGCCAAGTTCCTCCTACACATATTTTTCTTCCATAATATAGAATAAAACCATGAAAATCAAAAATGAAAGAGTTTCACTGACCTTGAGAAGCATGAACTTGTTGAGGGGGTCATACCACTGCATAAGGATAATGCCGTGGGGTAAGGAACCACACAGGTAGCGGTAGCCATTGTACGGGTTCCTCCCCACACAGCAGCGACTGCATCCCTTTGTGTCCGGAACCTTTGTAGTGTGATTAAATTTCCTAAAACACATTAATGTACAAAATTCAATACAATAAAATCAATCTGGAAATTAAGGAAAAATAAAGCTATGCAAAAACCCAAATCAAAATGCTGTAGATTCATTTTTGTGTATCAATATTTTTGTGAATTAACTGTATTCATGCAGATTTGATTTTGTGGTTTCAGAAATAATAGCGTATTCAAGGAGATCTGATATTGTAATTTCAGAAATAATAGCGTATTCATGAATATTTTATATTGTAATTTCACAAATAATAGCGTATTCATGAATATTTGATATTGTAATTTCAGAAATAATAGTGTATACGATTCTTTGTAATTCATTTTCTTATGGTTGTTGATTTCATGGATCTGTCTATATCATGGAAACCTCCAAAAGTATTCCCCTTCCAAATTTAGTGATTTTGCTGTAAACTTTTGTCCTTTCTTTCTTTAAATCTTTAACAAAGAATAGACAAAATATCAAGTCATCATGATGGATTTTTCATCACATTTAAACACTATTGGTGTTTTTACTGTCCAAGTATATAAATTTTGTTTGCAATTTTGCAAGTGTATTGAATTCTAAAAATATTTTTCA
Organism: Ostrea edulis; assembly: GCF_947568905.1. NCBI lineage: Eukaryota > Metazoa > Mollusca > Bivalvia > Ostreida > Ostreidae > Ostrea > Ostrea edulis. The sequence goes on from NC_079168.1 coordinate 18,457,257, forward strand.
TAAATTGAAGTACTTGTGTAGAAAATATCTATTGTGTCTTATTGCAACAGAGCACTAGTACCTGTGCACATGTATTTCTCCAACCACAAGCTAAAATCTCCATAAATATGCTGGTGTTTCTCAGACCACAAAATTTCCATAAATATTATTCCTCAAACCACAAAAATGAAATTTTCATGAATACATTTACTCTGGATTTCTCAAGCTAAAATCTCCATGAATATGCAAGTCCATGAATTCTAAAATCACAAAATCAATTTCCCATGAATATGCTATTATTTCTCAAACCACAAAATCAAATCTCCATGAATACACTATTATTTCTAAAACCATAAAATCAAAGCTCCATCTCCACAAACACACTATTAAACCACAAAAGACTAATCCATAAAAATACTTGATTTCAGAGTGAGTATAAGGTAACAAACCTTGGAATTAATTTCTCGGGGATCTTGTTCATGGGTAGAGACAGTCTGTTGGCTTGCTTACTATGAAGCATTTTCAGGTCATGTCTGAACAAACAGGTTGTTTTTCCTACAAAGAAATAAGCAACAATGCACTGTCTACTCTCCAGAAAAAATACTTATCTTTTGATTTTGTTTTTTCTCCTAAAGTGCTATGAGACACTGCCAATGAAAGAATGTCCAGACTACATTGATGAAATTGATCATTTTGTTGTGAGCATCAGTAAGCTGACTACACAAGGATTCACTGGAGCATTCCCATGCACAGCACACCTTATTTTGATGTCAATTTGGTAGTCAAAATTGATTATTTCATTGCCAAAATATACATGCATACTGTATACAATGTACAGACACATTATTAGCAATACCTGACTTACTATTAAGGAATACATAATTTAGTTTGTTTGTATTATGGGGAATAAAAATAAACAAAGCATGCGGGGTAATTTTCAGAATAAGCAAAACCAATTACGCAGAAATTACCTCCATGCCTCTACTGTTTATATATAATCGATCCTTACATTCAAATTTTTGTGATTTAACTTACTGTTTTTAAATTTTTTTAATTTATAAATTTAAAGGCTTTTATGCCAATTTGAAAGGTCACTAGTGCATTACAGAGCTTTTATTGTGAAACATAATGCAATGAAACAGCAAAGGTTTATCACTAAGAAAACATTGGCAAATGTAAATATGTACACCTGAATGCTATACAATAAGCAGACATACATGTACACACAGTCACGTTGTGCACTATTAGGGATAGTTTTTTTTTTAAAGGACAGTATATGCACAAAAGTGAAAAGTTTTTACATGTAAGTTGAAAATTGTTTGAAGACTTTTGAATTAAACATCTGAACAAGAAATATTTTGGAAACAAATACAATGTATTTGACCTTGCAATCTAATTAAAATTAGATGTTAGATCCGCCCGCGTACTCGCATACATAACGATGTTTTGTATGCGAGTAAGCGAGCAGATCTAACATTAATTTTAATTAGATTGTTGACCTTCTGACCTCAAAATCAGTAGCGGTCATCTACTCCTTAGGTAGAACCAGTGTACCAAGTTTTAACTCTCAAGATATAGAACATAAAATATTTGCTGTGTCCAGTTTCACCCTTTTGACCTTGTGACCTAAAACCCAATACAGTTCACCTACTCTTCTGGGAAATCCAGCATACAAATTTCATATCTGTCAAACAAATGGTTCTCAAGACAGACATTGAACATCTTCACCTTTCATTGAGCCAACAACACTTGCATCTGACAGGTGCAAACCAATACGCCTCCTTTTTCCAATGGGTCATAAAATTGATTTTACAAACATTTAACTATTCTATTCTCAAACCACATGTAAAGTCTTCATACCTACTGACATTTTTTACTCCTCTAAAGTGTTTTAAGTGTGACATTGAAATTAAAATGAATTTGTTAATGAAGAACAGGCTGAAGGATATTTATTGTATATTCAGTGACTTTGCTTTGCAATCTTCCCAAAAATGAGTTGTTTAGCTTTTAATACAATAACCCTACCACATCAAATGGTCCACGTGATGAACTTACCTGATAGAGTCATGAGAACATCTTTTATCACATACACCCATATACACCTCCGTGCATGAAGCTGTGGATACAGAAGGACAATATCTTACATTACAAATGACAAGAAATTCATTACTAGGTTAGAATATTGATATACACAGAACAAGTGGAACTCGTTTTAAAAAAACAACAAAAAACATTAATAGGAGCAAACCGAATTATCTTATGTCCAGGTTCACGTACAATCATTACTGATCTCTTACAAATGTAATTTTGAATGGTCTTACACATTTTGCAATATGCTACTCACCAGTTCCAGACTGGATTCGTGTATTTCATTAAGGTTCAAAGTATACAGTCCCTCATTGGCACCAATAAGAATATGCTGATCTGTAGACAGAAAAAGCAATGTGCAGCTATTAATAAATTGTGACACACATCTGTTTACAAACAAGCATTCTGGAGGCATTGCATAAGCAATACATGTTCCCTACTGGTGCCTTTTACAATGATCACTACACCATAGACTTATTACAATGATCACTACACCATAGACCTATTACTTTCACTACACCATAGATCTATTACAATGATCACTACATCATAGACCTATTACAATGATCACTACATCATAGACCTATTACAATCACTACACCATAGACTTATTACAATGATCACTACACCATAGACCTATTACAATCACTACACCATAGACTTATTACAATGATCACTACACCATAGACTTATTACAATGATCACTACACCATAGACTTATTACAATGATCACTACACCATAGACCTATTACAATCACTACACCATAGATCTATTACAATCACTACATCATAGATCTATTACAATGATCACTACATCATAGATCTATTACAATCACTACATCATAGATCTATTACAATCACTACACCATAGACTTATTACAATGATCACTACACCATAGACCTATTACAATCACTACACCATAGACTTATTACAATGATCACTACACCATAGACTTATTACAATGATCACTACACCATAGACTTATTACAATGATCACTACACCATAGACCTATTACAATCACTACACCATAGATCTATTACAATCACTACATCATAGATCTATTACAATGATCACTACATCATAGATCTATTACAATCACTACATCATAGATCTATTACAATCACTACACCATAGACTTATTACAATGATCACTACACCATAGACCTATTACAATCACTACACCATAGATCTATTACAATCACTACATCATAGACCTATTACAATCACTACACCATAGACTTATTACAATGATCACTACACCATAGACCTATTACAATGATCACTACACCATAGACTTATTACAATGATCACTACACCATAGACTTATTACAATGATCACTACACCATAGACCTATTACAATCACTACATCATAGACCTATTACAATCACTACATCATAGACCTATTACAATGATCACTACACCATAGACCTATTACAATCACTACACCATAGACTTATTACAATGATCACTACACCATAGACCTATTACAATCACTACACCATAGACTTATTACAATGATCACTACACCATAGACCTATTACAATGATCACTACACCATAGACTTATTACAATGATCACTACACCATAGACCTATTACAATCACTACACCATAGACTTATTACCATGATCACTACACCATAGACCTATTACAATCACTACATCATAGATCTATTACAATCACTACATCATAGACCTATTACAATCACTACACCATAGACTTATTACAATGATCACTACACCATAGACCTATTACAATGATCACTACACCATAGACTTATTACAATGATCACTACACCATAGACCTATTACAATCACTACACCATAGACCTATTACAATCACTACATCATAGACCTATTACAATCACTACATCATAGACCTATTACAATGATCACTACATCATAGATCTATTACAATGATCACTACACCATAGACTTATTACAATGATCACTACACCATAGACTTATTACAATGATCACTACACCATAGACCTATTACAATCACTACACCATAGACTTATTACAATGATCACTACACCATAGACCTATTACAATCACTACATCATAGATCTATTACAATCACTACATCATAGACCTATTACAATGATCACTACATCATAGATCTATTACAATCACTACACCATAGACTTATTACAATGATCACTACACCATAGACTTATTACAATGATCACTACACCATAGACCTATTACAATGATCACTACACCATAGACTTATTACAATCACTACACCATAGACTTATTACAATGATCACTACACCATAGACTTATTACAATGATCACTACATCATAGGCCTATTACAATGATCACTACATCATAGACCTATTACAATGATCACTACATCATAGACCTATTACAATGATCACTACACCATAGACTTATTACAATGATCACTACACCATAGACTTATTACAATGATCACTACATCATAGACCTATTACAATCACTACATCATAGATCTATTACAATCACTACATCATAGATCTATTACAATGACTAAGTCGCTGAAACTCAAAAAGAATCGTTGGAATAATTTTAGAACCGTACCTATTTCTTCAGCCCATTTCAATCAAATATGCTTATTAGACCAAGGAATTGTTACAATCTCACCATTATCAAGTTTAAGATTTCATCACACGGGAGCTGCAGTAAGGTCAATCACAGACCATGTCCATTTTCTGCTGCACACTGTCATTGAAACTATAGCCAAATTTTGTACCTAATCTATTGTTGCTTCAGAGGAGTTGTGAAAACAAGATTTCATGATCCTGTGAATGTTTTCCAATACTGTGTATAGGGACAACACCACAACCAAGTACAGAACCAACCACAAAGTACAAGACAGATCTAAATCTTTGAAACTTTAGTTTAACAGAATGTCATTATATCAAGAAAGTCTCCCCAGACTACAGACAAGGTCATCACATTACTATGGACTGAAAATAATGAAATACAATGGAGGTGAGGATTTGCTATTTTCTTTACCTCTGGTGTCTGGATGCACCCAGCTGGCCGTACAGTTGATCTGTAATGGGCATCCATTGAAAACTTTAGAGAAACAAGCTCCCATCTACAACATATTCATTTCTGATATGAGTATTTCCTCTTAAAAGAAATACTGGGTGCAGAAGCACTTGAATTTCAATATTCATTATATTAAATTGGAATATTGTGTAGTCACCTAATTCAGAAACTTACGTGTACTTTAGGTGTGGGTGGGAGACCATTGCTCGCAGGCCTCTCTGGTTTACTCTGAAATGAAATTCATCACTTTTTAAAATTTGTTCTTCCAGTATGCCATCTGGTATTACACTGAACAACTCCTATCTGTGACCTGGCTTTATTAAACAGTAAAACAGTAATCATGATAATAGCCTTCACAAAAACACATTGAATATGTTCTGTAATATTTGTCAGTCCCATATCAAAAGTTTATCATGTGCAAATTCATTATGCAATGATTTGACCAACTTATTCTGGAATGAAATCTTTAGATAAGTGTTATCTAATCAAAGGACTATACATATGTATTAAATGAATAATAAAAATAAAGAAAGGTAGAGTTTTTCATAGAGACTATGTACATGTGAATCAGTGACAGAAATCAAATGTTATACATTATACAATTATTGCCCTTTAGGAGGTAGATAATATACAATTATTGCCTTTAAGAGGTAGATAATATACAATTATTGCCTTTAGGAGGTAGATAATGCATGTTGCCAGGTCTTGCACCAAAGGATATAACTCCCCTCACACCTGATTTGTAATGTCTTCTGAGTAAAAAGGCAATAATTTAATTACCCTGAGGAATTAATTTGTTGATGGTGAGGCAAGTGCAGCAAAGTGCAAAACCAAGCACATAATGAGGTTGTCGAGACCTGCCAGTTTATTACGTGTACAGTGAAGCCTAATCCCACACCTGTGTAATCTGTTTCACTGGGTATTCCAACCCTTATTTTCAGTCTCAATTCATTGTTTTTACACTGTATATTCCAATACATTGTGTATTCCAACAAATAATTTGTTTCAAAGTGCATGTGGGATTAGACAGGTTTCACTGTAGTGTATATATCAGATTAGACATGTTTCACTGTATAAGTTGGAATAGACAGTTTTCACTATGTATATCAAATTATACAGTTTTCACTGTATATGTCAGATTAGAAAGTTTTCACTGTATATGTCGAATTAAACAGTTTTCACTGTATATGTCAGATTAAACAGTTTTCACTGTATATGTCGGATTAGACAGTTTTCACTGTATATGTCGAATTAAACAGTTTTCACTGTATATGTTGGATTAAACAGTTTTCACTACATATGTCAGATTAAACAGTTTTCACTACATATGTCAGATTAAACAGTTTTCACTGTATATGTCAGATTGGACAGTTTTCACTGTATATGTTGGATTAAACAGTTTTCACTGTATATGTCGGATTAGACAGTTTTCACTGTATATGTCGAATTAAACAGTTTTCACTGTATATGTTGGATTAAACAGTTTTCACTACATATGTCAGATTAAACAGTTTTCACTACATATGTCAGATTAAACAGTTTTCACTGTATATGTCAGATTGGACAGTTTTCACTGTATATGTTGGATTAAACAGTTTTCACTGTATATGTCGGATTAGACAGTTTTCACTGTATATGTCAGATTAGACAGTTTTCACTGTATATGTCAGATTAGACAGTTTTCACTGTATATGTCAGATTAGACAGTTTTCACTGTATATGTCGGATTAGACAGGTTTCACTGTATATGATTATGATATCATCCACTGATGAGAGTTACAGTGGATGACATCAAAGTTGTTTAACTGCACATGAACAGTTTTCAACCAATAGATGGTTGTTTGTTTTCCATTGAGAATTCTTCACTCGTATTGATACGTCACCAGCTGTAGGTGAAGTACCACAAATTTAGACCTATGCTTAGTTCTCAGGGCTGTAGCAGTGAGGATTCTTTCACATGCCAATGCCTGCCATGGCACTGACCACCGTTTTTAAGGTCATATCCAAAAGACCCGTGATTCTCATTTCTAAATGCCGAGCGTTTGGCGAAGGAGCAATCACTACCTATGTTTACATCTTGGGATTGACGTGAACATGACACGAGCAGGGTTCAAACTCGCGACCTCCTGGTTACAAAGTGAACGCTCTAGCACTGAGCTACCACAACCGGGAACAAGTGTCTTATTCTGAAGAGTAATAACATATGTACAACATATTGAAATAATATTACGATAAAAAAAGAGATCATTTCATTCATAATGAAAATATACAAGATAAAGTTGAAGGTGCTTATAGTTCTAAGCTCTGGAACTAGATGTAAGTCATGTTCCAGAAGTTTCATTGTTACATCAGCACCTATGACACAAAATATTGGACTTTAAAAGACGGTTAAATAACCCATGATTGTCACTTCCAATGTAGAGTGCTTGGTCAAAGATGCAGTCACTATCTACATGTATGTTCAACTACTTTAATGCTCTAGTTGCGACCCAGCTGTAAATCTAACCCACCACTTTAAAAACACAGAGAAAACTTTAATTCAGCAGGTGTTGCATCATCCAAAATGACAGCTGTCATAAGCATCAAAAAACAATTTCAGAAGTACACAAGCAACGAAATTACATAGTCCCAACAACAGGACATGGGTGCATGTGTGTATATACATGTATATACAAAACATAGTTTACACACATTTACAATCAATCACTGCAGTGCAGAATGAATATATTTCTTACATTAACCCATGCTCCTAACTATCGATACACATACAATTCTAAATGCTAGAAGTAGTACTAAATGTACCAAACATACATGGCTACAATTTACAATCCTTCCTTTTTTCATACATACATTTAATGGCTAAAAAAGCAGTAAGTATCTACACACAAAATGAAGAAAACTTCTCAACCACTTACCAGATCATAACTTAGAAGACTCTAAAATTATGTTATAAAAGAATCACTAACAAACATGCAAAGTAATGCAATATCAGATCTGTTTAATTGTTTACTCTCTTTATGAATTAATCAATCTTCATCTGCAAATAGCACCACTTACCATACTGGACTTGTCTTTCCTCCGAGGTACCGTTGGAGGAGGTTCCTCCGTTACATTACTGCCACTTCCAGTACCGAGGTCTAGCACACCATTTTGACGTCTGCTGATTTTCGGTGGGAGTTCTGGAGGCTTGTCGTCTGCTTCCTGGCGCTGACTGGAGACCGGTACTAACGTTAGCTCTCGGTCCAAAATGGCATCTAGATCTGGACCATTATCATCAAACCTTGGACTACCTCCATCTTCAGGCCTGTCCTCTTTTGGTAAATCTGGTAATGGCTGAAACACCGAAGAAACAAAATGCACATTCATACATTTGCATTCAACTTCTCCATATAAAATAAAGTCATTAAAACAGGCAACATTACTGAAACTAAGAAAGCCATGTTTCCCCCAAAAAAATTTTCACATAACTTTCTAGCATGGCATACAATTCAGGTAAAGATACTTCTATATGATATAATTCATAAAAGATATATTTGATTTAATATAAATGTTTATGAGTATTTTTTCTTGATTTCCTTCACAAGCATGTACAGAAATAAACAGCAGAGTGAAATCCACTTTGAAAATACTTCCTTCCAAACAATAAATACATGCAAAACATGTAATAGATGTAATTTTGGACCTTTTTCAATACAGAACCAAACATTCACAATAATAACTGAACTCTGACCTTTGGCAATCTTGGCGGTGGTTTGATCTGTAAGGTTGATCTGAAAATATCCAAAAATATCAAATATTTCCGAAGTCATAGATTTTAATCATAGTACGAGAAGAGCAGCTTGCATAAACATTTTAAACTATATATAAGATATAACTCTAAAATTCAATGAGTATGTAATACAAAATTTGATTCCCCTGAATAGTATCATCATTATTTCTTGTAATACGTTTGACCTCTTTGATTTTCACTTGTATTACACTAATCCATTATACCATCATGCATGCTTGAACATCGCTTAACACACTGAGGTGTATACATTCACACGTGCTAAAACCTTACCCATTAAACATGAACTGAACAGTGCCAAAACATGGTGAAATATCAAGAATCCTATTTTTCAAAAATCAAATATCAATTTAAAATTACTTCTCTCCCGATGAGAAAGAGGAAATTCTAGAATAAAAACGATAAACTACCTGGTATCACATATATTTCTACAACGGCAAATCTTTCCATAGTCAAGTACCACAGGAACTAATTACAACACACAATGAGGAATGGCTAATTAATCTATCAGGATAAACCTTGAGAGTGTAAGGCAGATACACAGAGAAGGATTCCTTATCAATGAATATTTACAACAAATGATGAACCTGAACATCAGACAAGAGCTCTTCACATTCCACGGGAAGTTGACAGAAGTTATTTCCACTATGAAACAGGGAACCATATTCAAGTTGACACACACTTTGCATTGAGTTGTACAATACCAATACATTTCCTCCAATTCTACTTCACCATAGACCACAGAATCTCCCCCCCCCCTTTTGAAATTTCACCATCATAATTAGTAAATATCAGTACACTGGGTTTCATGGACGGGCACAAACAGAGGAGAAGAGGGCATAAGTTATATAGGCAGAAAGACATCTTCACAAATTCTCTGGAAAACATTAGTGACACCTGATATGATGCACAATGGCTGGGTTGGTTTCATGTCACTCCTTGCCTGAAACTTAATTTGGCAACAAGATGCAGGCAGCAGTTGACTACATGTAACTGGTTTTTAAAATTTATCTGACTATGCTAATGATTAGAACTCAGTAGTTATGAACAATAATTAGCAACAATAATTAGTAACCTATGCTACAATACATATACATGTATGTTAAAGAGGGACCTACAGTGTATTTACAATTAAAAGTTTGTTTTTTACTCATCATTATGAATTCTACAGTCATTAAGGGAATTGTATGTTTTAATGTATTATACCTGAGACATTATATGGTGTGTGTGCGTGTGTGTATTTCATTATTATTTTAATACGCCCTGAAACTGATGTTTATTCTTATCTAGCATATTTATGGTATCTTGTGTTTTCATGTTTTATATGTACAATGAGGATAGGTACAGCTTTTAATGTTTTATTTATTTTCTATGTATTATGTGTATAACATTCCCTTGTAAGGTATATATGCATTGTAAAGCACCTTTGAGCATACATAGTGTATGAAAAGGGTGCTATATAAATATGGTATTATTATTAATAAAATAACTTTAAAAGAGATCAAAATCACATTCAGTACATGTACCGGTACTATATAAATACATGCAAAGGATAATAAATAATATTTACACGGAAGAAAGCTAAACAATCTCTACATATAGATACAATCCTTAACACCCTGATCTAGGTCATTCAAGAACTGTACAGTATATGAATAAGGTAAGAAGAGGACTATGTAAGTAACATTCCTTCTAATTGGTTGGTAGTGATAGGGAGAATTTGTGACAACAGTTCTGATTGGCTTACTGTTCTGATAGTGGAATATCCTCTGCTGGGATTGACATTCGGTTTTCATGGCCCCTAAATATTTTTTTATCAAATTAAGACATATGAAAAAGTTTGATGGAAAGGCAACTACATTACATACCAATAGACACTGGGCTTTTAAAATGTTAAATGCTACCATCAATGTTGCTTTTCAATTGTATGCAAACATTTCATTAATAATCTTACGAATATTTCAACAACAAATAGGTAACTCAAAAGAACCTACATGTACCACATTTCTCAAACAATACCCATAAAATTTTACACCTATCCCATCATGCATCATTCAGGAAATGTCCTTCCCTAATACACAGTGAACATGCTAGAACATTTTAAAGGAGAAACAGAACTCCAACAATCTTGAATACACTAGAATAAAACATGTTGGGGATCCCTTGGCTTTTCTATCTCAGTGCTGGCATGGACTGGTGCTGTGCATCACCCCCTTTAGTAACAACAAACTAGCATTTAGTTCAAATAAAAGCCTTGTCAGTTTATGATGGAAAACTCTGAAAACACAAAATTAGTTATGAGAATGAAACGATGATGCTGTCTTCTCTTGTCATGTTCTCTGACACTGATACAAAAACACTGCAATGTCTGTCACGATCATGTCTTCCTACACAACATATTCACCGATATAGAGGTCTACAGGTGCAATAAATTACACAAAGTCATTTACATGTATCATAAGCATTATTCATACGTGTAGTGTTCATATTTAAATTGAAAGTCTGTACAGATTCACTGTTGTGAAGAGAGTTTAGAAATTTGACAGTGCAGAGTAATGTATATATACTGTACATGTATACACTAGGAGACAGTATAGTGCATATCAATTATAACTGTATATTACAATTTCTGTATAAATACAGATCTAAGAATATATAAAAAATATATGTACTGAGATTAAATTCTTGTGGAGATGACTTAAGCTTAAAAGCATTGGTGCGGAAATATTTGCGTGATTTGCCTGCCTTACATTTTCCTTCTGATTATGATAAGGTTTACAAGTTTGAATGGATAAAATGACCAAGCTCTGATTACACTGACTGATGCATTTACAACAAAATCCCATTCCCACGTAAATGTACAGCGGTAATCTAATTTCTACACAAGGGAGGTGATTCTGGTTTTCTAACATCATGCCAGTACCTTTTGGGGTAAAATACTATATTAAAGATAATCGAAACATTGTTTATATTGTGTATGTGCTACAAATGACTATAAAACTATAGAATTGTGAATATTGAAAATACTTTCTGAAATAACATTCCTATACAACAAGAGACATTTATCTAATGGGTAACTACACAGACATGAAATAATCATGAAATATGTTATTTCTCTTCCACCATTTTTTCACTGGCTCCAAGTAATATGTTAATCTTTGTATCCAATTATAAAAACAGAAGCATACATAATTTCCCCTCCCAGCTGTTTGTTGAAAATCTGCAGGGTTAGAATAAATGGCATGAAATGACGAAACACAAGGCTACAAACAGATATAAACTAGGTCAGGCAAGTTTTACCTCTGAATGAGTTCCTCATTCACAGAATCCAACAGACACCTAGATAAATACAGAGCCAAGCTCATCAGCAATTGGTTTGCATACATTTATAGAGTATCTTACCATCACTGTGTGTTTGGAGGGTTGATTATTTGGAATAAGTTACTGAAACTCAAGGTCAAATAGAATACAGGTGGACTGCATGCAAATAAAATGTTATTCCTGAATGAAACCTTGTTTTTAAATTGAAAAATTATATTCATAGAGAGACATAATTAATGTTAGCATCCTCTCTGCACTAATCTAAAAAACACCAAACTTTAATCTGTAAAAGAGATTTTTTTTTTTTAATTGGAGATTCCATGTTTACATTATTGTTTCATTTAATCAAAAAAAAAATTGAAATAATGATAATGATAAAAATTTTTTTAAAAAAATACAGCGATTGCTGCTTTCCAATAAAGGTCAAACATGCACATCTTAATTCAAACATAGTTTGAAAACTACATTGAATGAAAGAAATCAAACTAAAAACATGCCATTTTCTATTAGAAGCATAAGCACATACATACAATTTTTCATAGAAAATTTATCACGATGGGAAGTTTTTTAATTTTGAATTTTAGCTATTAAATGATAGCATGTTAGAAACAAACTAAAATTACATATAAATTGTGCCCGGTTTGTACTTCCTGCTCGAAGATCTGAAGACAAGGAGAAGAAACAAAAAATGCTCACTTTTCATGATGGTGTACTACTAACAGATCCTTTTATAAAATCATGACATAAAATAATATGAAAAAGTTAGTACATCTGTACTCTAAAAGACCTGGTAAAACTCGTTTTATCTTCTTTCTTATCAATGCAGATCAGGACATGATTTTTGGTCTATATATGGTCAACATGTAAAATCATATGAAAATTATATAATATACATTTATATATCAGTTAGAATTTTCTCTGAATCTTTTTGTTTTATATAAATATACTTTTATTTTCTACAACTAAAGTGACAATCAGTTCATGCCTACAGGGTTTACACTACAATTAGCATTCTATTAATAACAACAGAGATCATACGTAAATCTACCTAATTACTCGGAAATTTCAATATCAGACGTCACAATGTTTCATATACGGAGTGTATAATTAATTGATATATATGACATTACTTACATCTCAGAAACTGGGTCTTCCAGATAGGAACTGGCTGTTTTAAAATCTCCATCCTATAAAATTTTTTTAATGTACATACATGTCTAGTAGATAACACATATGTACTAATATTTACATTTCAGTGTTTTTGCCTTTTGATAATACAATGTAGTTGTAAACAATGCATGTATGAATTTCGAAAAACATAGTACGTCTATTTTAACGACTGGGATTGCGACAGAAATGGATTGTAAATATCAGAAATGAATTTCATTCTTGAAAATGCATGAGGGAATGAACTGCAATACCTCATGTTGGCCTACTTTTCGTGAAGCCTTAGTACTTCATGAAGTACGCCTATGTGATGGATTGCAGTTTATATCCTCATGCATTTTCAAAAATGAAATTAATACATGAGAGTCTAGGGCCCGTTTTACAAAACAAGTTTTAAATTGTATTACACATTTATTACTTTAAATAAATGAATCAGAACTTTTCTGAGGCTTAATTTTCAACATATCAAAAAAAAATTGTTTGCATTTGAAGTGAGTAATCTAACAATAAACTGGAAAATTCCAGTATGTAGCTGGTCATAAGTTCTTTTGTAAAACGCGCCCCTGAACGGCAATGCTCCATGCTGGCATACTTGATGTGCTTCATGAAGTATGCCTGTGTAAAGCATCACAAATTACCATGTGTTTTCAAAATGAAATTTCTTTTTTAATTAAAAGGCTCTATTTTTCTCCATTCTGAAACAAAATACAACTAGAAAACTGACATGTCAGAGAGGGCCCCCCAAAATGAAATGCCAAGTCCCATAACTCCATAATGATAAAACATAAATTTGAAAATCGAAAGGGGTCTTTTTCTTCCTAATCTGAACATTACCTGAGTGTAAATTCTATGAAAATCTTCTCAAGTAATCTCAAATTATCATCTGCCATAGAAAATGCTATTATCTTCTTAACAACAAGAAATCCTAAGTTAATGTCACAAATTTCTAAGTCACATAACTCTAACAGCAAAGCCATTAAATCTAAAATTCAAAAGGGGTCCAAGTATTATGTATACAATATATATATGAAAATCTTCCCAAGGACACTGAAGTTATTGCACGCAATAGAAAGAGCTGAATGATGGACAGGTGGATGGACAGACAGAATGATTATTATGGGACATCCTCCATAGGGTGAGGCCTCACAATTACTGTACTAATGTTTTGTTTACTGTAAAAACTTGATACCGTGCTATATCCAACTTACATGATCTCTTGGAACGTTATTCACTGTAAGAAAAGAAAATATTGTAAGTCATAAGATTACAATAGAGCCCCCTTAATTCGGACAATTTGATCCAAGCAAACTGGTGGGGATTGTATGAATCATACAGTGAATTGCATTTTTATACAATAGATATGTATAAACAACTTATTCATTCACTTAATTCATTTCACTGATAATTTACAAATAATTAACTAAATCACTATATTATGAACATTTTAGCTGCAAAATTTACTTCTATTTAAAGTATTTTAAAGTAAAGCATGCATATGCCTGTATATTCATTTTATCTGCCTAAGCTTAAAATACATATTATATGATTTGAATTTAGAGAATAAATGATTGTACAATTTCATTACAGTCAATTTCTATTGATTTCTAATGATCAACCAAGTCTCAAATGCACCAAAGTCAATGGCTTCATGTAAATGTATCTTTTTTTACCATCTGGATTAGCAAGACCCCTAATTGCAGATTATTTTAATTAAGATTAAGGTGATGTCAATACAAGAGTTGTTAAATGTACAGTGTGCACCAGAGGCGTTAAATGTACAGTGTGGCCACCAGAGTTGTTAAATGTACAGTGTGCACCAGAGGCATTAAATGTACAGTGTGGCCACCAGTCGTTAAATATACAGTGTAACCACCAGAGTCGTTAAATGTACAGTGTAGCCACCAGAGGCGTTAAATGTACAGTGTAGCCACCAGAGTTGTTAAATATACAGTGTAGTCACCACCAGAGTCGTTAAATGTACAGTGTAGCCACCAGTCGTTAAATGTACAGTGTAGTCACCAGAGTCATTAAATGTACAGTGTAGCCACCAGAGTTATATGTACAGTGTAGCCACCAGAGTCGTTATATGTACAGTGTAGCCACCAGAGTCGTTAAATGTAGTGTAGCCACCAGAGTTGTTAAATGTACAGTGTAGCCACCAGAGTCATTAAATGTACAGTGTAGCCACCAGAGTCATTAAATGTACAGTGTGCACCAGAGTCGTTAAATGTACAGTGTAGCCACCAGAGTTGTTAAATATACAGTGTAGTCACCACCAGAGTTGTTAAATGTACAGTGTAGTCACCAGAGTTGTTAAATGTACAGTGTAGCCACCAGAGTCGTCAAATGTACAGTGTAGCCACCAAAGTTGTTAAATGTACAGTGTAGTCACCAGAGTTGTTAAATGTAAAGTGTAGCCACCAGAGTCGTCAAATGTACAGTGTAGCCACTTAAATGTACAGTGTAGCCACCAGAGTTGTTAAATGTACAGTGTAGTCACCAGAGTTGTTTAATGTACAGTGTAGCCACCAGAGTTGTTAAATGTACAGTGTGCACCAGAGTCGTTAAATGTACAGTGTAGCCACCAGAGTTGTTAAATGTACAGTGTAGCCACCAGAGTTGTTAAATGTACAGTGTAGCCACCAAAGTTGTTAAATGTACAGTGTAGCCACCAGAGTCGTCAAATGTACAGTGTAGCCACCAGAGTCGTTAAATGTACAGTGTAGCCACCAGAGTTGTTAAATGTACAGTGTAGTCACCAGAGGCGTTAAATGTTCAGTGTAGTCACCAGAGTTGTTAAATGTACAGTGTAGCCACTAGAGTCATTAAATTTACAGTGTAGCAACCAGAGTCGTTAAATGTACAGTGTAGCCACCAGAGTTGTTAAATATACAGTGTAGCCACCACCAGAGTCGTTAAATGTACAGTGTAGTCACCAGAGTCGTTAAATTTACAGTGTAGCAACCAGAGTCGTTAAATGTACAGTGTAGCCACCAGAGTTGTTAAATGTACAATGTAGCCACCACCAGAGTCGTTAAATTTACGGTGTAGCATGGCATACCTTGCAGTTCTAGGCTATTGCGTGTTGCATTATTTTGAGCCGAGTTTTGAGAGGAAATTCTTCGAGGAGCATTTTGCAATACCTGAACATGAAAACAAAACATACTTTTCAAAAAAGCAATATAGAGATGCACTGTACATGTAACATACATAATATACACACTTCTTGTCTGTGTACATTTATACAGCACATTAAATAATACAGGACCCATCATCAATTTTTTTGAAAATCTATTACAAAAGAAAATGATCGAAAATTCATTGACAAAATGATGAGAATGCATCCAAATTTTTAAAATGTAGATATACCCCATCTTCATCTTCTGTGAAATCAAAATCTCCAGCCGACGGGTTGTGTGCTTTCTCTAAAAGTTCTCGTGTTGAATTTCTGGACAGATATTCAATCTGTACATAGGGATGCTATAAAAAAAAAAACTAAAAACTAAAGAGCATAATACATTTTTCATAATTCAGAGAAATATTCAGTCCTTATAGAAAAGGATGATTTCATTTGGTTTTTACTCCTACAAACCTCTAACAGTTTCTCAGCAGTGGGCCTCTTCTTGGGGTTTTTAGTAAGTGCCACTTTTATAAAATGTTGAAAAGTCTGGGACCTAGAAAACAACCAGATGATTTTCATATTCATACAAAAGAATTTTAACGTGATGCGTATCTTTCAAGCATGAAAATTTCAAATATCCAATCTGAATTACTAGATAGTCATGACCCCCTATCAAATGATAAACAAGTCTATAGAAAGAGAATTAAAAAAAAAAAAACCCAACAAATTCCTTTACTGAAAAAGTTAGTAGAGAATTTGAGATACAGGTATACTGACACCCAAAAGAAATACAACCACAAGTAAATGTCAATAATTTTGATATTGATAATTCAATGTTAGCAATTTTGAATTGCAAGATATCATACACATTCTCAAGCTCTTCATGACTGTTTGATCTCGGTCACACTATGTGTTCTCGTGTCCACGAGACATCAACATAAACTCCGATTAGCAAGTGCACAGATACACAACAGGTCTTCATGTGCCTCACACCTGTCTGTCATCCTCCAGGTGTCTGGTAAAAATAGTCCGATAATGAAATTGTGTAAAGGATGCCTAGGCTGCCCAACGAGGAATGAAAAAGGTCAGCGCTATTAATGTTGACTGAACACCCCAAAATGTTGTGGCAAAAGCTCTGTCCACAAAAGCGCAACATCTCATCTCTACAATGCCTTAGACTGACCGGTACAACTGCTTACCACCCTCAAACTAGCCAACCAAAGGTTATGATGCCTTGTCAAAATGTTTCAAGAGGATGCTGCACTAGGCAAACAGTTTACAACTGCACAAAAAGCTACAAATGAGACCCACTGGGACACATAATTCAAAAATAAGCCAAGATATAGTGCCGAGGCATCTCCACTCCTATGGCATCAAGCCATGTCTTGTTGCTGTGGGAAATTCCCATGATGTTAGATTGATGCATTCAAATGTGCCCAAATCAACCAGAGGTTCTACCTGCTTTGTACCAGGTGCTTTTTGAAGAGTGGCAGAACATCCCTATGTCACAAATAAATTGTGTAACAAACTCTATGTATCACAGAGTTTGAGCAGCAAGAAATATTAATTATTAATTATATTAGTATATTAATTACTGAAGTAGGAAAATTTCAATGCTACCACCTCTTCAGCATTTTTGCCAAAGAGATGACGCCTAACTCTAAATGCACTGTATTGTAAAAATTAAATGATATACATGTATTTGAATGAAATAATATAGAATAGAAATATTACAGAAAATTGCAGGTTATGTTTCTTTTGCATGTCAGTATAATTACCACTTATTTTTGTCCTTTAATTGGGGTGGTTTAAATCCACTTTTAGACATCAAAAACAGAGCCCTGTAAATAAGCATGCAGAAAACACATTTAAAATCAATACATAAAACATTTTTTATCAATCAATAAAAGTCTTGCATTTTTTTTTTTTTTTTTTTTTTTTAAATCAATCAGTTTCTGGCAATGACTGTACTTGAATTTTTTTTACACACTAGGTTCTAATCTTAAATGGCATGGCCTTGAGGCAGAGATGTTTATAGTATCGTACAAAATTCTACCACTACAAGATATCTTTAAAGCTTGACAGCGCACCTCATGGGATGAAGATCAAACATGGGGGGTTGTAATTCTGCGAACTCTATTGCTGTGATCCCCACGGCCCAGATATCACACTGCTGGTTATAGCCGCCTTTCCTCTCCACTGCTGCCACTTCCGGAGCCATCCTGCAGACATCAACATTTATCACACTTCAGACAAATTATTATTGGATGAAAACCAATCACATGACACTCTAAAATTTTCAATACATCGTCTCTGTGGAGGGGATGTATTCAAAGTCTAACAACTGACATCATGTGCAAGTGAGAAACTGCATATCTTACACATTGGCCTTCAATGGACATGTATATCTGCATTCAGTTTTTAAGTTATATGTGCTGTATTAAAGTAATTCCACCCTCCTGTGATGTCATCAGATTTTGCAAAATCAATGATTTATTTACAGTTAAGCGTGATAGGAACATATATTTTGTTGGAGTCTTTCCCGATAGTTATTGTAAAAAATCTTGTTAAAAATAAACTATTTCAAAAGTCTAAATTATAGATGAATAATCAATGATACGTTTTAAAATATTGAATCCAAGGGCAATAACTTTGTTTCTATTGATTTCTTTATCAAGTCTATTATGCGATAGATTTCCTTTATTTTTACAGACATTTTGTATATTTTTGTGAAGATACACTTTCATGAAATTGTTATGAATGCTACTATATCGTCATAACCAGTTTGTATGAAATTTTGATAACGCTGTTTAAGGAAATTGCAATTTTCAGATGGTGATAGATGATTCTGTTTATGTACGTCTCGTATCTTAAAAAGTGTGATGACATATGTATTTTATTTGATAATTTGTTAGTTTTAACTCTAATGAATGGAAATAAATACATTTTTCAAACTTGTATCAGATAAAACTGCGAGTATGGAGTTACCTTAAACAGTATTTTTTCACAATGTTAATTTCCTACAGATATCTCATGTAAAGCTTTCATTCCATATTTTCGCCCCACCCTAGCCTTAGGGACCATTATCTAATTAAATATAAATCTGCACTACATTGGAATGCTCGCATATTAATATGACTAATTATGGCCAGTAGTTCTTGAGAAAATTTTCAAAGATTTTATTTTAATATACCATATAGCAGGTTGTTTTCGCAGGTCTAAAATTGGCGATTTGCTGGCTCAAAGGTATGATAATAATTTTAATGGAATAAATTTTGGCAGAAAAGGAAAAGTTATCTCTCTTGCAAATACTGAAGTCACAATTGGGTGCATATTTTGCGAGCGAAATTTTGGCGAAAGCTATCTAACCGCTAAAGTAAGCCAAATTTATCACCCTACAGGAAAAACCCACTACATGGTATTCTGATGTAAAATTTTGATCCCTATTGTAACACCTTCCAGGAGCACGGTTAGAACACATTTGAATCTGCACTACCTGGGGATGAACGCACACTAATCATTACCCTCTTGTTCTTGAGAAGAACATTTTTCATTTTTTCTCCATATATTCCCATACAAAATTTTGACTCCATATTGGGACCCTAACATTGTCCTTGACTGATTTGAACAACCCTGAATCTGCACTACCTGAATGTGCTTGTTAATATGACTAATCCTGATTTTGCTGCTCCTGAGAAAAAGATCTTTAAAAATTTCCTCCTATATATTGCTATGTAAAACTTTGAACCCATATTGATGCTCCATATTCAACCCCCCCCCCCCCCCCCCAACTCACTAACTTAAACTAATTTTGGCCCTGCTGTTCTTGAAAAGATTTTATTATACATATATTCCCCTGCAAAATTTCAATCCCCTATTGGGGCCCCACCCTACCCCTTGGGCCATGAAACACTTGAATCTTCATGATGTCAGAAAGCACCCATTTAAGTTTCATATTTTCAGGCTCAGTGGTCATTAAATGATCCAGCCTGTTTTTTGCCTTTTCTTCATTATCTCCCCTTGGAAGGGGAGATGGGCCTTTGTTTGAACATTTGAATCCCCTTTACCCAAGTATATCCTTTGCCAAGTTGAAATGGACCAATACTTCTGAAGAAGAAGATAACATTGTGAAATGTTTACGCTTACGATGCCAACAGACAATGCCTTTGGCTCAGGTGAGGCAAAAAGTGCTCCACAGCTAAATATACCCTCACTCTCTGGGTAAAGGAACCTATAGTTCAGGTGAGCTAAACTTTCTAACTTATGCAAGTGTACTTAAAATATT
Organism: Ostrea edulis; assembly: GCF_947568905.1. NCBI lineage: Eukaryota > Metazoa > Mollusca > Bivalvia > Ostreida > Ostreidae > Ostrea > Ostrea edulis. The sequence goes on from NC_079168.1 coordinate 18,478,048, forward strand.
GTACAACAGGAATTCTTTAATTCTCCTATGATCTTTGTTTACACTTAACCTTAAAAATCAAAAGAATGCCAGTCCCTGATGTAAAGTAGCATTCGTACAAATTGAATAAAAATCTTTTGAGAAGTGTGCTTTAACTCTCATATACAAGGAAGAACGAATATAAACAATAAATGAATTGGCAAGTTACAACCGATACATATTCCCATTAGCATGATAAAAATTTACAAACAATTTAAAGTTCCTGGTTGAAGGTCATCAAACCTTGATTTAAGTCATATAAATGTATTTTATCATTAGGAAATAAATTGTGTGTGTATATATATATATATACCTAGTTTCACAAAAATAGATATACATTCATATGTTCTAACTGCTGTTTAAGGGTGTTGGTGAAAAGAGTGAGATGGAGGTGTAAATTTCCTTTCTCCTCTTGTCCTTTGTTTTAGTCTTCCACCCACCCGCTTCTCTCTCCCCTCTTTTTACCCCCCCCCCCCCCCCATGGGATCGCAGTAGTTTGAATATGTCCAGTATATCTTACCAGTATGGAGTTCCAATAAATGACTTCCTTTTACACATGGTTTGAGTTATTTGTGCAGAAACACCAAAGTCGGCTGAAAGAAAGGGGACAAAAACATACATTATAAAAATATTACATATTGACAATGAGCCAGATTATTGTTTTGAAAAATGCATCATGCTAAAATGATTCTAAATACAGTGCATGTCTATTTTAATGATTCAATTGAATGTGGTGGAATACTAACCTAATTTTATATCCCCTTCATCTGTTAACAAAATATTAGCACCCTGAAATACAGAAATGTAAAGTAAATCATTCTTCAGACTGACAAAAAGGAACAATCTTGGGGGGGAAAAATTAGTTCTTCTTTGCATATATTGTTTGTGTTTTCAGAAAGAAATCTTTGGTTCTTCAATATTCATCTGCTTTTTAATGCTAACACTGCAGCACATATGCAATATATAACAGCTGGGCTATTAATTGATGCTCAACATTTTGTCCCACCACTGTCAGTTTAGTCTAGTTTACCTCTCAGCATAACTCCCAGAAAAATTATTGAATCAGAATTTCCTGGTAACATGCATATCTACACAGTGTGTCCTTATTAACTACACAGTTTCATGACATTCTGTTGAGGCTGTGGTCTCAGAGGAGTTGCGCTGACAAGAAAGGGACTGACGGACGGGTCAAAAACATCATACCCTCTGCAACTGCCTGCAGCCTATGAGGTTTGATGACCATTGGACAAAAGGTTCTCTATATACATGCTAAAAAACAACATGACCGTTTTGACCTTTTGATAATCAACATGGATCATCTACTAGTTTGATGTTTGTCAATCAAAATATTCTCAAGCCACTGAGCTTACCACACTTGGCTATCCCATTCTGTCATTTTTTGAATGTGCACAATACACAGGACTAAGACCTCTTCAGGAGTTTTTTCTTCTTCTTCAATTTAGGGTTGTGCACTACACATGATGCTTTACAATTGATGCCCCAATAGTTTTGATTTAAAATAAAGTATTTGTGTATAACAGCTTCATGTCACAGCAAGAATCCATATCCTTTATTGGGAAACAGTCTTGTCATGTCTATGTTTTTGTAATATTTGCACCATTGATTTCTGTTGATAATAAAATGTGGCTATATTGGATACTGGAGATGGATCACACAGGACATCATTTAGAACCCTGCACACGACTTTCACCAGCCATTTTAAATATTGCCAATTTGATAAGCCAATCAGATAACACATACCTAACTTATCATACATCCTTATGTCTGAAACCAATCGAAAATGACCCATAATGAACTGAACATGAATCCCCGATGTCTGCATCATGATTTAACTATATCATGGTGTATCATTTCACCACTACAGTTCAGTTTTTGATATATTTTACCATTTATTCCCCCAAAGTTGTTTGTTTTGTTAACAAAATTCCTCCCTATAATATCATACATGCAGGTAAATCAATATTTCCTTTTTTTTTTCTTCTTACTTATTTTACAATAAGATCTACGTGACTATACTCATGAAACATCTACTTTCAAGTCACTTAACAAACACCATTCATAGTAGCAGGAAGTCAGGTGTAGCTACTCAGATTCTCTTACCTGTAACTCGACCTAGTTATACCTGGTGCTCTATGATCCAATCTCACCTTAATGTCACGATGCATTTTCCCGCGGTTGTGTAGATACATCAGTCCTTTTAATGTTTCCCTACAGATGAATCCAATCTGTGGTTCTGTCAAAGGCCCAGTTACTAAACACAGAGAAATCATTGTTACTGTGGCAATCATTTATTTGTTCTCAATGACATATTTAAAGACATTTACAGTTGCTTAATTAATTATTGCTATATACCTATTATAAAGATGAATGAAAACTGAAAAACCAGGAAATGAATGATGTTGAGAAAATGGATTTCCAGTGTTTTAACCAGTGCTTCAGTATCTTTAACAACAGACCCATAGGCCTTATCAATCACCTGCTTTAAAAGTATCATCACTGGCCTCAAGAGCTATGAAATCTATAATATTACTCCTATTTTGCATAGCTAAGCTAAATTCTAATATTCAGCGACAGTACAAAACAAGATGTGTTGTTAATATACAAATGTCCCCCAAAGTACTCCTTCTGATGGCAGACCTTACATAATATGTTACATTCATACCATATGAATATTTGGGAAAAAAAATCATAAAAAACAATGACACCACCACCAATTCTTTCAATTGTAACAAAACCACTACCAACCAAAACAACAGATACTGTGATCATAATAAATCTTTTTAAAAATTATACAACAGAAAGTAAAAGACGAAGTAGAAGATTAAAACGTCTTGCATATAGGGTCCAGAGAACCTTTTGCGGTCCTAGATGGACCACAGAAGAAGAAAGAGGGGGAGAGAAGGAGTTAACAACCAGGGCCAGTTTGTATGTTAATATGGTGTTTCCAAATAGTTGCAGCAAAGGGAACGACAATTTGGGATGTGAGGCTATGCCCAAATCGTCGCCAGCGATGATTTGGGACGGGCGATGATTTGGGGTGTAACACACATTGTATCACGAAGACAGCGTATTGTTTCAGCTCTACTCTACGTGACTATGTATTTAGTTTTTTTTACAGATGTGCAGTTGTACAGATTCCCCCCCCCCGAAATTAGTAAATTTTTGGCAGTTTTTGTCACTCCCCTAAGGTCACAGGGGTGCAGGAGTCCTGAAATTGACAATTTAAGTCTCCCTTAAAATTGTCCAAAATATGCTTCATAACACATTTAAAAAGAATTGGAGGTGGTTATCAAGGAGATCAAGTTAAAAATGTTCAATTGTTAACAAACACATGAAATCACTATGAACATTTTGACCCCATCTGATACTAAAACTTCTACCCCATGAATTATGAATTTGAAATTTCGGTCAAAAGCTAAAGTTCTACACAAACACTATATGCCAAGTTTGACACTGGAGTTAGAACCTCTGCCCTGGGGATCATGGGCTTCCTGCTCTACATGACAATGCATTTAGTTTTCCTTACAGATGTGCAGGTGTAAAGAAAAAGATTTTTAAAAATTGGTAAATTTTCTGCAGTTTTTGTCCCACCCCTAAGGCCCAAGGGGTGCAGAAATTCTGAAATTTGCAATCTATGTCCCCCTTGTCCAAAAATTGTTTCATACCATGTTTGAAAAAAATTGGAATAGTAGTTATGAAGAAGTTAAAAATGTTCTATTGTTAACATACAACGACGGACGAAGACAAATAGCAAAAGGTCACCCGAGTGACTCAGGCTACCTAAAAACCTGTTGGAACATGTGTACAAAGCTCTCATTGTCTGGTCCATGTAAAATATTGCCAAATTTCAACAAATTCAGTTGAATCATTGTTTACCAGTCAAAATGTCTCAAACACAGTAGGACACAAGCTTGTCGTTAACAGGGAAAGAAGTCTCATCATGCTACTTACTGTGGTAAATATCCTGCATGGAACCCCCTCCACAGTACTCCATAGCAATCCAAAGCTTATCTCTTCTGTAGGAAAAATAAACCCCAACATTTTTCAAATTCAATATCAGTCACAAGACTCAGTATAAAATTAAATCGATTATGCATATATTGGTAGAAAACAAGTTGTGATATTCTATTAATGAATGTAAATTTGAAGTTCAAAACATTTTAATATGCATATTAAAACAAGTTGGTTGTGGTAATGAACGTAAACTGCTTGTAAAACAGGCTATTCGTTATCTGAGTACCAATTCAAAATAACAACCTCAAGTAGCTTCCAAAGTAAGCCACAATATTTGGATGCTTGCAGTCCTTCATCATGACAATTTCCTGTTGTATGATAGCAAAGTCATCCCCTGTGAAACAGAGAAGTGTGAGTGACTATTTTATAGCACTACAAGGCTGTGTATCTTAAATCTCACAAATATTGATTCATCTAATCAGAATTAATTTCTTTTTTCATGACAATTATATTTCACTCTGAACTAATTACCTGGTTCCAGTTTGATGACCTTGATGGCAGCCATCTCCCCAGTGCTGAAATTTCTTGCCTACAAACAATTACAAATCTAATTCATAAATTGAATTCAATCAAGTAATTAGTCAATAGATTGTTCTCACATTATCACCTGTGTGAGACTGACATGACGAATGTGAGACAGCCATGTGAGGTTTTACTGTCTTACAGTACTGCTAAGACATCATTGATTACAACGTCATATATTTGCTATGATTTACATTACACGCTGAAGTAGAATATTTGGTACCGTTTTCTTCGAATTTAGATATAGCTTTCTGTGGGACATGCAGTCTTGGGATTTTTAGTTTACATGTAAAGTGTAAAACATTTTCGAGTATGCTCTTTCTGACAGTTTAAACACCAGTAATGCAAAGTAAACTAATAAAGTGTTAAATTCATATCATTTCCAAATTAACAGGAAATAAAAGAAATTTCTAAAACTAAATAAATGTAGACATCTTTTTTTTTTAATATGACTGGCGAATCCTTTGATTTTTGTTGACATAACTTCCAGGCCAACGTAATATGAAGTATGTTAAAATGAAATGAAAACATATACAAATGAATTTTCTGAATCTCGTATACATGTTTGATCCTATAAATTCTTGAGAAATCACTTGATATTTCCTCTGACGACCAATCAAGGTAATTGTTTCTTTAAAGGTCTCTTTCATCGACTAATGTTATGACGTGATTGATACGGACTGCATGTAATATGTCTACTATGACAATATGATTTTTTTTATTTACCTTTTAACAATATGTCACATATGACGTCATATGAGTGGCATATTGATAAAAGTTTAAAAAATCATATTGTCATTTTAAATTATTATATTTTAACATATTTAAAAGCAGATCCTTTCATATGTACATGTACAGTATAACTATGCAGAGCACAGATCTTTGCCTGCAATTATCTAATGATATTATGTTTGTGTACATGCGTTTTGATCAATATTGTTTTAATTAGTTTTTCCTTAAAATATAACATATGTAAATTTGATGTGCGCACTAAAGATGTGATGCAAATACAATTTGAAGTACACTAATGTGCATTAAAAACTCTGTAAATGCAGTTTAAACTTAATTAGCAGCATTAACTACTTGTAATGCGAATTAAATTCTTCCTGTGAACAGGAATATTAAATTTAAATGAGAATTTCTATGATTTTAAAAAAAATCTTCTTAAAGCACTTGAAGTAATGCACTAAACTGTGGACAAAATGTGAGGAAAATAATCCTTCATTATTTATTCGTGTGGGATAAGGAAATTATACAGAGGGGACAAAATTCGCATTTTAGGATTCGGTAAAGCTTTATCCCAGACAGTGAATCTTGTTCCCTCGGTAGAATTTCCCAATCCCACTCTCCTACAAATAAAGGATTGTATTACTCTCAAACTCAGTAAGCAGTTTGTCCCTGCTATCCAGTGAGCTTATGAGTGCGAGAAGAAATTGTCCTCAGTGATTGATATTGTATTACTACACATAAGCAACACTGATGAAATAGCTCCAAAGCTAAATTTTCCATTGCTGGTAACCTACATTCGGTCTCACTACCTCTGACATAGCAAGACCGACTGTGGATTACCGATGATGTAAATTTTCAGGAGTTCAAAATCTCAAGAAATTACCCAGAGCTCACATACAACAGAATCTACTATACTACTTCATAATAAATCACCACATTTTTGCTGTCACTAAATAGCATAAAAGCATGCTTCGTTTAGAAAAAAGTAGCATTGATTATCATTTGGCAATCTGCAATGGCTGCAGTTGTTACTCCTCTGGCATGGCTAACACTCCTCCAGTAAATAATTTGTACAACCAGTCGCTCCACTTTAAATGTCTTGATCTGCTTCATTTAACTACATTCTTTTTTCATCAATAATATCTATCTGTTTATTTACTATGTACTTAACTCTATATGTAATGTTTAATAGAAACATTCTGTATTCAAATTGTCTGATTTCATGTCTTATCTCTAAGACTATCATTTTACGACAACGTACATTAAAATGTAAAACATCTTATATCACATGACTTGGCATATTGTATAACTGAACTTTCTACAAGACAGGAGGCCTATGGTAATATGTCAAGTCCTCATCTATCAGCTAACTTCATCAGTTTCAGTTTTCCTAGAAATATTCTGGTCATACTTATAATGCTGCTTCTTGGAGATTCAGCTGTGGACACATTAAATCATAGAACTGAATTTTCACAGAATATCAAAAAAGAAAATTAATACAATTTGAAAATGTTCATGTTCACGATTCTATGTGTGATATATAATTTGTTAAAAAACTATCTTAAATTTTATTACTGCAACAAAGTCAAAAGTAGTAATTTGTGATGTATATACATGTACATGTAATTCATACAACCAGAAAATCACCAAAAACACTTCAATTTCAAAAATTCAACATAAACCACTTGATTTTGAGCTTAGGTTACATATAATAGATTAATCAATGGCCAGGAAATAAAATCAGATCAGAATTGTGAGTACATAAAGGACAAAAATGAAGCCTTGGTTCTCATGTCCTTCTATAAACCATAAAGCAGTCACAGCAAACTTCAATATGGTGACGTAGCACAATGACAAAGGACATTCAAGCAATCAAAATGGCAAAAAAGAAAGGATTAGAATGTTTGCCAAATAAATCTCTGAATTTTTCAACCTAAAATTTATTATTTGTGATGCTGAAATTTAAGGAGGTTTTCTACATTGTCATAATGGCTGACCCCCTTTTAAAACATGGATGAAAATATAATTATCAGCAATATTTGTCTATTCATTTCAAAAATCTAGCAAGAGTTTTAATTTTTTTTCTTCCAAATTGCTTTCTACTAAAATTGCACTTTTTGACTAAATAAAGTGAATTTGAAAGTTTTCAATTTCAAAATATTGTTGTACATATCCTCCACTTTTCACCCATATCAAATTTCCCTGGTGTAGCATACCTCCTTAAACCATCAAAGTTGACCTATAAACAGTGTTTTCCCTATTTTCTAAGCACTGAATTTTGTCTTGACATTCTTCAGGGCAGATCTGTCCCTAAATGAAATTATGATATTTTGATAGGTTGCAAGTTTTAGAACAATTCAGAATAAGATTTTTAGGGACACTCCTCAAAATATGAGGAAACTTGATTTTTGACAATCTGGCTCACCTTTATGCCCTCAGTTCTTGAAATTAGTGTATCTCAGTAAGCTACATATTTTTTCATTATGGTTCAAATCCACCTCCTGCCACTTTTACATTTTTTCCTTTAATTTCGCCTTTTCAACAGTTTTTAATAACCATTAGCAAACAAATTTCTCTGCAGAGATGCCCGACTGGACGTGTTAAAATCATCATCCACTAAACAAAATTTAGAACTTCAAACCTAATTATTGTACTGGTAACAAAGCTGTGACAAGCCAAGGGGCGTTATGAGACCCGAGTCCTATTGTGACATAATCACTTTAATCAGAAGATATAGTTATTAATAAAAGTTATTAATTCAAAAAATGGCAGTTATTTTCTCAGGGCTAGTAGGTCTTTGGCAGGGCTTACGATTTTTACAAGTGGTCAGCCCTTCATGTCTAGCTAATTTTATGGTGAGTTTAAAACAATGATTTTGTATAAAATGTGTATATTTTCCTTTAATAATCTAGTTAAAATGCACGTGTTTAATCTGACGATTTAAATAATGGATTGGCCACACACTATGAAAGTTTGCATCAAATGTCACCAGGAAGGCCCTGGAGTAATTGGAACCCACAAGAGATACGGAAAGTGGACAGACTAAGGCAGACATGGTGCAGAAGTGTTGATGCCAAGATGAAGGCCGCCGGAATGACTTGGGCCGAGCTAAAGGGGATCAGCCAGAATCGTGTACACTGGAAGAGTGTTGCTGCAACCCTATGTTCCTAGAGGAATCAAAACGCAGAAGTCAAAACCAAATCCAGCCCAATGGGTTTTGTCTTTTTCTTACGCTGAATATCGATCCTTTACTGGGACATATGGTTTCCAAAAAAAATCAAGCATGTACATGTACATGTAAAATGACCTACATTTCTAAATCCAAAAAAATATTATGAGACTCGGAGTATGTGACCTAGTGGTCACTGGGTTACCCTTGGACATTTTAAACTTTTGACCACACAGTACCATATTCATCCTCTTGAGCGCCACCCTGGGACTTCTAATACATCATGTACAGTACAACTTCCCTTATACAGGTAATAGCTACAATATCTTTGTGTATTTTACAATGTTGTTATGATGATTTAAAATGATCTGATTAGATTACATCATTGCAAAGGAAACTGTAACAAGAACTCATTCAGAGTTTAATACTTATTTACACATTTCTCAGAGTGAAAATTTCACTGAAAATAATTTAAACACAAAGTACTACATAACCGCCCCTCATTTTCAGTTGAAGTGCCCCATGCACTCAATACGATGAATATGGTATATAGAACCCGTATTTTTCATACATAAAAATTACTACCTTATTCAACCAGTTTCCCTTCACAAAAATTGCATCTTTCCAAACAGTGTCAAAATTATGGAGATTTTAAAAATAATTAAAGCTTTATTTAAACTTTATGAAAATTAGACAGTAAAAGGATTTTTTTTTTGGTCATTCAATCAAGCATTTTTAGAACTTTGTACAATTCAAATTTTATGATGTGCATGCCATGTTGCATGGTAAATTTGAAGCAACATGTAAAAAGGTTGCAAAGCAAAGCTATAGTTACAAAAATCAAGTAAATATAGGCCTATATATAGAATAGTATTTATTACCAAATCAGGGCCCAAATGGGCATAAACATATAATTGTTGATACCAGTAAAGACAATACACAGTGAAGAGTAATTCTTGGAGTCAATACACTTATTGGTGGTATTTCAAGTTTCATATATGTTAACATTAGTACTCAGTTGTACATGTGTGTTATCCCTAACAGTACATAATATGTTAACATTAGTACTCAGTTGATACATGTGTGCTATCCCTAACAGTACATAATATGTTAACATTAGTACTCAGTTGATACATGTGTGTTATCCTTAATGCAGTACATAATATGCCTGATACATCAACAAGAGATGACAAGAGTTGGTGCCTAAAGGATATAAAACAAAAATCCACTTCAGCCTCATGTAGAATAAGCAGATACGTAATAGATTGAATGTTGAATCGCATGTGTAAAATATATATATCAAAATACAATGGACAGCAAGGATAGTACATTATTGTGTTAATTAGTCTACTTCTGCCCAATGCAGAGTCTATAACAGCATGCACATTCCAACAGCTTAACATAATTAAAGCAAATTCGCAGTAAATGAGAGTCAATATATATATATCCATACATGACTATGAAATTGTTTAACTACTGGTACATATGCTACACTCTTTACATTGGGATTATTAGATATATTTTTAGAATAATCCCTGCCTTGGCTTTGAATGTAGTTTCTGATGATTTTTATTATTATTCTTAATCTTATTGGTTGAGACACATATGACCAAACAACTGAACCCACCACCTTTGTGTTGGGTAGAAGATATACATATTTGCCTATTTGTATGCATTTCCAATTGTAAAATACCACAAGTTGCCTTAGCCCATAGTTTCAATTGGACCCCCAAAAATGCATGGTGTGGAACCCATTTCTATGGGGAAGATTTCTGGAGTTGCTTATACACATGTGGCTGCACTCCCTAGATAACGGCAGCTCTTTCAACATATCAATATTATGGAATGAAATTGTGATGAACTGTGAAGTTGAAAGATCCAGATCATCACCCACTACTTTCACTTCTATATGGTGAAGGAACAGTAATTAACTTATTGACATCTTGAGTGAGGTGCAGCTGGGGTACACAATGTTCTGATCATTTTTGTTTCAAAATGACATACAACTCTGGATTGCAAATGAAATGCAAATAGAGCCATCAATAACTTATATAGGGATCAATTATTGATGTCCAAATTCACAACAGGTTACACGCTATATTCTCTTAAAAAAAAAAAAACCACTAGAACAATCTGGGAGAATCTTTTTATCATGCCTTTGTTTCAAAATTCTTGCTTGATGAAGAGCAAAACATCACAGCATTCTAACTTGGAGATAAATAAATATTCTCAAGCTTTCTGAATACTGTAATACACTTTTAATTCGGAACAAAACTTTCTGTAATCAGTTATCACACAATAAAAATAATGAGATACTGATGTCAGACTATTTGACAGTTTACCTTGTAAACATCACCATACGTGCCACTCCCAACTCGCTGAATCAGTTCAAAGTCTTCTTGTGGGTTTCTTCTAAGAATACCCGAATCTAATGACGGATTGTGCGCCATCTGGTATTTATTATTTTCTACGAAGCTAATCGTAATTTGACATAAAAATTCTCTTCCATGACTGTCTTTTAATACTACATCCGGTTTACGTAAACTGGTTACCACTAAGCGAACCAGAAATTGATTTTCGATCCCGATTGCTTAAGGTGGCTCATTCCTCCAAAATTTATCTAATCCTAATGGCTCATGTACGAAGTATGGTGTCACCATTCAAAGAGTGACACACACTCTCACTTATTAGTCCCCTACCGACGAAGTCGAAGGGGACTTTAGGTTTGCGCTCCGTCCGTCCGTCAGTCCAGTTTTCCGCACTTTTTCTCTCTGTTCTTGCAGATATTTATTTGATATTTGGTACGTTGCTTTGCCATAACAAGTTACAGATCAAGTTTGAATTTCGTCTCGGTCCGTTGATTTTTCACTTAGTTGTGGCACTTGGACTTAGAAAAATAGCATGAATAATCAGTTTTCCGGACTTTTTTGCTTGTGCTTGCAGATATTCATCGGATATTTGGTACGTTGCTTTGCCATAACAAGTTACAGATCAAGTGCCTATAGGAGGGGTAAACACCTGCCGTGAGCCCTATATCTTGATCAGATAAACAGAGTTATCTGTACATAGTCGAAATCAGTGTGCCAAGAACGGCTTCACAATCGTTACGAAAGACGTCAGACAGCATTTGACCCGCATCGATAGGTTGTATTGGCAAATTAGATTGTTATAACGACCATAGAATTTGCGAAATGCTGACTTTAAACAAGGCTGTTGAAACCCCTGCAACATCAACTTGTTTGTAAGCTATACTAGTAGCCTGCCTCGATTTTAAAACTGATCATACGCAGAACAAGCTCTTGCGTATCGAATCAGGTGATATATAACCATATGTAGGTGAAATCATCCCGTTTTTCATCATAAAGTTGCTCGTTAGTTTGTCGTTAATATTTATTTTCAATAAAATATCTCAGTATGAAGCAGGAGTGGACGAGTCTGTGGTGTCTTTTATTTCGACTTCACAGGGATATATCGAATCGACATATGAATGGAAATTATTATTGTAAATAGATAAAAACGTCGTCGATATACATGTATCTATAAATGTCGAATTGAAGGCCACAGCATGGTATTTTTTCTTCTCATGTAGAAGTTTTTGAATGAGATCTGCTTCATAAGAATATAAAAACAGGTCAGCCGACAAAGGAGCACAATTCGTGCCCATGGGAATTCCAACAGACTGTAGGAAGATCTGATCACCAAAGACTACCAAGATATTAATGAGGAACTCCAGCATATTTTTTTTTACTTCAACTTTAGAGTACTTGTGTATGGAATCAGAGTGGTGTTTAACAAAGTAATTTTTTTGGAAGACTGATCACTAGATATGAATATTCCTGTTTTTCATTTTTTCAATTTTATTGAAGAAGCAACTGTCTATGGCTGATTGACTGTATATATTGTTTAACGTCCCGCTCGAGAAATGTTTTACCCATACCGCCCCTTTTAGTCACTTCTTACGACAAGCAAGGGGTAATGATGACCTATTCTAACCGGATGATGTCAAATTTTTATCTCCATTAATGTCTTGTTGGGAGTGGATGGCTTGATGATGGTGTTATCATTAATGGATTTACATTCATCGTCTGATTATTGTTTTCTTGCACCCTTGACGTAAAACCCAGCTCACTGAATTGATTAAATCTTGATTTCCCTAGTTGGATTCCTGTAGGACTATTGTAGAACTTTTGTTGAATTCCTCTTTTCATCATTTTTATGTCCCTTCAAAGAAGAGGGGCATATTGCTTTGCACCTGTTGATCGGTCGGTCAGTAGACCACCTGTTGTCCGCTCAATATATTGAGAACCATTCACTTCATCGTAATTGATATTTCATATGTGGGTTGGTTATGAGTAGAAAAGGACCCCTGTTGATTTTGAGGTCACATGTCAAGGGTCAAACTGGACATAAGAATATACTGTCTGCTCAATTTCTCGAAAACCCTTTGCTTGACAGACATCAAACTTGGTAAACTTGTATATCTTTAAAAGGTAACTCCATACTCGCAGTTTTATTTAATACAAGTTTAAAACGTTTATTTATTTCCATTTATTAGAGTTGAAATATATAAGTCAGCACACTTTTTAAGATACATCAACAAAATCATATATCACTGTCAGAAAAGTGCAGTGTTAAGAACTGGTTATGACGATATAATGTAACGTATTTACATTAACTTCTGGGATCGTACCTGGTCAATTCCAGGGTTTGGGATATTCAACAATAGCTAATTTAAACTAATTGGTATGATTTTAGTGGACTGCCAAAATATACAAATATGTCCTAACCTTATCTAGGTAAATTATAATCAAACAGAGAATCACTATATCAATCAGAGGCAAGCAACGATAACTGGTAGTGCTAACTTAACAAAATGTAGAGCCCAGTCGCCCTCGGATTACCCCATATACTGTAGGACGCCTTATTCAGGACGGACAGTATATGTGGTAGCCCTTCAACCACTACACTCATTGTAGGATGCCTTATTCAGGACGGACAATGAGTACAGCGGCCTGGACGACGGTCTGTTCAGCCAATGCGGACGACACCAAGAACGAACTATGGCTAGCCTCTTTACTGGAGGTCAACCTCTTCGTGGCAGGCCAGACTTCTGATGGCCTTCCAAATTCACTCTCTAACTGTAAGAACAGGCGAGGAATTGTTTACTATGAATACTTTATTAGTACACATAATCTCGTCCTCTCAACTTGGCTGGGTCTTCTATCTGAATGACACTGACGACTGCAGAGTCTCGGTATTTATATACAAATGAGATCACGTGATGTAAAGTGACTAATTGAGAACTCTGCATGGTCGTACCTCAAATATCCGGAATCATTACACTACCCATGCCTCCGATGACGTGCGTCCCGCATGTACAACTTGGAAACTAAACAATTCTTCTATTTTAGACAAAGGTTTAATAAACGACAGAACGATCAATTTCAAAGCTATTTACAAAAAATTCCTTTCTCTCTTTTTTTTTAAATTTTCCCCCCAACAACTATATATTCAACTATGTACCACTAGGCAGAACCAAAAAGTAAGCAGAATTCTGTTTGGTTTGAGGGCAAAAATATCTCCTCTAGGGCCTTACTTAGAAGTATGTAGTTACATCTGTCTACTGCTGGCAGATTTCCAAGAACACTCTGTGCTTGACCTCGCAAGGCAACAGCCAAATACATCCCCTTCTCTGACAGAGTCCATTTATTCAATTCTGCACATAAATTAAAGTGAGACTTAAAATCGGCCCATGACGAACTTCCGTCAAATTTATCTGGTTTCACAATGGTGATCTTGGGTTTGTCCTTCTGTGCAATATTCTCAGGGCGGCGAGTTGTAATGTTAGTCTCATTCATCACTGGTGAATCATGCCTGGATGTATTCGCATGGTATGGTGTGCTCGTAATAGAAAATCTATCTGACCCGCCATCATTTGCCCTACTTAAATCAGTAAGATTGTCAGGCCTAGTATATGTATTAGGTAGGTTGGTCGTCCTAACAATTTTAGGTCTTGTGCCCTCCCTTATGTAATCTTGGTCATCTATGGTAGTCCGCCTACTTTCAGGTAATCCCGAATCTCTGGCGGCTGGCCTTGTCCGACTTTTATTTATACTAGCCTGAAGCCTACTTAGCTCCTGCGCTAAGGCAGTCATCTCAGCATTCACATCGCTCTCAGACATAACAGTAATTTACAAAATTAAACAAAGTCGACTAAAATAAACCAAAAACAAATGTAAACTTTAATGATAGAATTTCACCCCAAATCCCACCGCTGCCACCAAATTCTGGAACGTATTTACATTAACTTCTGGGATCGTACCTGGTCAATTCCAGGGTTTGGGATATTCAACAATAGCTAATTTAAACTAATTGGTATGATTTTAGTGGACTGCCAAAATATACAAATATGTCCTAACCTTATCTAGGTAAATTATAATCAAACAGAGAATCACTATATCAATCAGAGGCAAGCAACGATAACTGGTAGTGCTAACTTAACAAAATGTAGAGCCCAGTCGCCCTCGGATTACCCCATATACTGTAGGACGCCTTATTCAGGACGGACAGTATATGTGGTAGCCCTTCAACCACTACACTCATTGTAGGATGCCTTATTCAGGACGGACAATGAGTACAGCGGCCTGGACGACGGTCTGTTCAGCCAATGCGGACGACACCAAAAACGAACTATGGCTAGCCTCTTTACTGGAGGCCAACCTCTTCGTGGCAGGCCAGACTTCTGATGGCCTTCCAAATTCACTCTCTAACTGTAAGAACAGTCGAGGAATTGTTTACTATGAATACTTTATTAGTACACATAATCTCGTCCTCCCAACTTGGCTGGGTCTTCTATCTGAATGACACTGACGACTGCAGAGTCTCGGTATTTATATACAAATGAGATCACGTGATGTAAAGTGACTAATTGAGAACTCTGCATGGTCGTACCTCAAATATCCGGAATCATTACAATAATAGGGTTCATAACAATTTCATGAAACATACAGAGGAGATATAGACAAGGTGATCCTGTTGCACCATATCTTTTCATTATATGTGCTGAAATCCTTGCAATAATGATGAAACAAAATTTAGATATAAAAGGTATAGTCATAAATAACAAGGAACATAGAATATCACAATATGCAGATGACAGCTCATTGACCCTTGATGGCTCTCCTGAATCTTTGTTTGCAGCTCCAGAGACCATTGAACTTTTCTCTACTATTTCAGGTCTTAAGATTAATACTTGAAAAACCAAAATTGTTTGGATTGGTTAAAACAAATTTCAAATCAAGTCTTTTACCATACTACATGTAGATGGAAGTTGGATTGGGGCTCAACAACTTTCAGTCGCCTAGATTTCAATTTTCCTGTTAATCTTTATGAAATTAATGATATGACCTATGGTATTCAAATTCTTAAAGTTATTGCACTTATTCAGCAGTGGAAAAGAAGATTTCTTACCCCTATTGGTAGAGTAACTGTTATCAAACATTACTTAAACCAAAACTTAATCATCTGTTTATTTCAATTCCTACTCCAAAAAAGGAGACTTTATTATCATCGAGTTCTTATGGAAATCCAAGGTAGACAAGGTACAGAGGAATGTCATAACACAAGACTATCTTTCTGGAAGTTTGAAAATGATAGATATTAATTGTTTCATTACATCACTTAAATGCTCTTGGATCAAGACGCAAACCACAGATACATGTAATTTAAATAAACCATGGGTGGATATATTTTGCTGCTAATGGGAAGGACATCCTTGTGAAATTATATTATTTTGGAGATACATTTGTGCTACAATGTTTGTACAAAGAAACAATGCTTTTTGGAAGGACGTACGTTCTAGATTCGTGGTTGTTTTATGAAGGTATTGGATAAACAAGAAAATTTTAAAAACTATTTCCACAATATGCCTGCATGGTACAACTCCAATGTTAAAATTGCAAATAAATCTATATTTATCAAATGTTGGTATGATAAAGGAGCCAATGTTGTACAAGATTTGTTAGATGCAGATGGCAATTTTTTATGCTGTGATGTATTTCCACGTTTACATAATCTTGATGTTTTCTGTATCATGAAATATAATTGCGTTAAATTAGCAATTTCAAAGTATTTGAAACTACTGTCCATCGACAAAACTTCTGTCAGAAGATTTCCTAGTCCGTGCCTGCCTATATATATTTTGGACCTATTTTGATGACAGAAAAATGTTCCAAGATCATTTACAACTTTTTGAATGTGAAAGAGGTTAATCCAGCCTCTATAAACAAATGGAAGCAAGAACTATAATTGTATATGGAGGCAAATGCTGTTTCACTTCAAGATATTTTAAAAGTTTGTTTTAAAACATGTGATTCTGCTATACAGTGATGCGATTTAGAATTTTACATAGGTTACTCCCTGTGGGGTATTACCTAAAGAAAATTACATGTAGCATTAAATCCACAGATTGTTGTAGATTTTGAAAGGAGAAGGTGGAAACAATGGTGCACATTTTTACTTTTTGTGATAAAACCCAACCATTGTGGAGCGAGTTGAGCCTTCACATTTACAGAAAGACACGAAAGAGTTGGTTTCAATGTGTTGAACATAATTTTTGGTGAAATTCCTTTATCCTCTCACAACAAAGTCATTAATTGTATTATCCTCTATGCTAAGCAATATATTTTCAATTGTTTATTGCAAAATAAAATTCTAAATCTGTGTGCATTATTATGTCATTTAAAGATAAAATATAAAGTTGAAAAATATGCTGCGAGTCAAGAATTTAAATTTAAATAGTTTTGAAAAACAGTGGTCATTGTTTCAAAGTATTTTTATGTGTAGCTGTTATTACATGTACATATATTTCATTCATTACTCCTGCTATTATTATTTTTTCCTCCCATAGTGTATAGACTTTGTTTCAAACAACGCAAGTAACTACTTAACTAAATCAGTTCATTGTGGGTGCAGTATGTTCACTCTTTGAAAGTGTTCAGGTGTAGAGAGTCAGAGTTGTGTGTGTGTGTGTGTGTGTGTGTGTGTTTAAAAAACAAATCCTTAAGTGACTTCAATGTTTGTTTGTATGACAGAAAAATAAAGAAATTATATCAAAAATCAAGATATTTCATAGTAGACATATACCCCAAAACAACATACATGTGTTGACAAATACACTATTCGCAATGCCTTGATCGTATGAATGCTTGATCCATTAAATACATGTATATACGAAACAGTAAAAAATGAAATTTATCAAAACATATTCAAAAAGAAAAACAGATACACGAAAGTTTGTTTCGTAACACACACACACACACACACACACACACACACACACAGTCTTTCTTTGTCTTACTTTTGAGCTCAATGAAATGTTGATGTGAAGAAGCTTATGGTTCATTACCTTATATACTTTCAAAAACTGAAGTACATTTTAATCATCAAAATACTACATGTAAATTATGTGACTATATTCATACTCAGCGATAAGTCTATTCTCAAAGTTTAAGTTTATGAGATCTTAATCTTCAGTTTCAGTTAGCAAGACTGATAGGGGGAACCAGTAATAACGCAAATACATGTATAATACAGTGAGGACTGATTTCTATCATTCCCAGACTTGTGCAATTTCTCAGACTGACAGTGTTAGGAGTTACTTCCGGGAAGTGGTCCCCTTCCTGGAGATATTCCTAGTCCAGCCAGGGACTGTAGATTGGTGTTATTATTCATTCTGGGTGGCTGCATTCCTTGAGAACCAATTACTCCGAACGGGGCCGCATTTCTCACCATTCCACGAGGTATACCACGTACCATATTTGGTGTAATACCACCTCCTCCTCCAATCATTCTTGGCCCCACCATACGTCCCATATTTGGTACCCCAAGCTGATTCTGAGAACCAATTTCTCCGAATGGGGCCACATTTCTCACGACTCCACGAGGTATACCACGCGACATTTGTGGTGTAATACCACCTCCCCCTCCCATCATTCCTGGCCCCACCATACGTGCCGTATTTGGTACCCCACGCTGATTCTGCTGAAGATACCTCTCTTGCCGCTGAGCATCATGTTCCTGGTCTTCTCTTAATAGCTTCATTACTTCGTCCTGGCAAAATACCATCGCAATGAATGCCAAATATCTATATGATCCAATGAATTTATATGAGATGCAAACCTACAGACCCTGAAGCATACTACTACACCAAATGAATAGTTTCGTTACCGTTCCGTTCTCGACTAGAATCGTTCCGATCCCACAACTAACCGTTCCGTTCTCGACTAGAATCGTTCCGATCCCACAACTAACCGTTCTCGACTAGAATCGTTCCGATCCCACAACAAACCGTTCAGCGTTCCGTTTCCAGATCAAATCGCCTTGTATGAATAACGGTGAATACATAATTTTATTATGTGAACTTAAGGTAGCTCCATCCTCATGTGACTTATCAATATTAATGGTTAAAAGTGGAAAAAACTTTATTACTTTCCACTCAATATAGTTTAATTCAATTAATAACCAAAGAAAATGTATATGTTGACACCTTTTTAAAGATGTCAGACATACAAAAACAGATGTATATATCAACATCAGAAAATCACACATTTTCGTTAAACAGAATAATAAAAATAGATAAAAACTTGTTGAAATGACAAAATTTAGATATCAACAGTTTTAAAAAACTGCTAATTCATAAATATGTATAGATTATTCATGGATATTAGGGAAACCAATGTATAATAGACATCCAGTTGAGGAAATTCCAGCACAGGAGTTATTGCCCTTGACAACATTTTTAAAATCATAAATAATTGATTATCTATGGAAAATATAAACTTTTTCAGTATTAATAGTTTACCAGATTTTTTATTATATCCAGTGAATAATATTCCTCAGAAAGATATATTTCTATCATGTGCAAAGTTTAATTTATTAAAATTTTTGCAAAAACCTATGACGTCACATGAGGATCGATCAACCTTAAGTCACGTATAAATAACTTCTCATCATGCTTCAGTTTATTTTCACCCCCATTTTTTCCACTTTAAAATAGTAACATTTCCAAATAAATCATCCCTTTTCTCCTTTTCACAATGTTTCTCTATGTAAAAAGTGTCGAAAGAATCCGAAATGCAGTATTTGCAATCGAGGCCAAACCATTTGTTCCCATATTGACCAAGCAAACGGAACGTTCCCCAAACAAAACATTCGTTCCCAACCGTTCAGTCTTCGTTCATCGTTCCACTTGTGTAGTAATACGTTTCACGGTCTGTGCTAAGTACAAAAAACTTTATATCTAAGTAGTGCAAGATTGTAGCAAAATTTTGATATACATGTACAAGTTTATTTCATCATCAATTTTCAAAGACAACACCCAAATATAGGGGGGGGGGGGGGGCTCCGTGGTCAAGTGGTTAGAGTATCGCGCTCAAAATTGCACGGCCTCTCACCTCTGTCGGCGTGGGTTCGAATCCCACTCGCGCCGGTGTAAAGGCAAATTTTGACCCCCATAGAATAATGACCAGGGGTCATTTTTCGACGTCGAAAATTGAACCCCGGTCATTATTCTATGGGAGTCAAAATTTGCCTTTACACCGGAAAGTGAGAAAGTTTCCCAGTTTACTTTCGGAAGGTCGGTGGTCTCTTCCCGGGTACATTGTATCTGGGTTCTCTCTTCCACCAATAAAAACTGGGCGCCACCAGATAACTGAAAAATTGTTGAGTGTGGCGGAAACATCGATCAATCAACCCAAATATAGAAAAGGGAGTGATATAGTCTTACAATATCCCTTTCTTCCGTGTTTGGATATTTGGTAGAGGCCACTTCCTTCACTACATCTTCCGTAATGGAATGGTTCCCGTGCGTCTGTTCCTTCACGGTTCCTGTGATAAGCTGAAAAGTAGTCAGAAGCTATACATTATCACGCCGTGCAACATGCTCTAATTTTATCCTCTTTACTTCCTCATATTAAAAAGAATTAGACCCAATATCATAGGTAGTGTAACTGTTCTTGACAAATGATTAATGAAAAGTCACCATTTACAATGTTCACATCTCTCCTAAACAGAAAATAATTTGGCGAACGAGAATAGATAAAACAAAGTACATTGGTATATTAATGTACAGTTTGCAAGAAGCCAATTGATGTCGGGAACTCCTGACTACTGTTTTATCAAACTTACATGGTGTATGTGGGTTCTTGTTACACCCTTCAAGTCGGACGCTTCAATTACTTTTGCTCCTGGTAAATTTTGCATTAAAGATTTAAACTCCTAAAACAAAAATATAATGATTTAAAAGGTTTTTATGGAAGTAATGCAATTTTAAAGAAGAAAATGTTTTCATTTTCGTATGATTCACTTTTCCATATTTCATTTATGGTATTGATAGAATTTATGCAGAAACTTGTTTACATGCTAAAATACATGAATTTAGCATATTAAATGCATCCCAAAAAAAATCGTGACAAACCTGACTAGCATCTCCGACAGGTATAAAGAACAGCTTCATATGATGGTTTTTTAAAATGTTTTGCAATACCTCTATTGTCTGTGTAAGCTCCTGAATGGAAACAGTAACAATGAATTAAGTATGTATAAACAATGGCTGCTACAACCTGTTAATTGCTTATATCCTTTCTGTGCTGACTTAGCCTACAAACTTTTGCAGATGCTGTATTTGAACTTTCAACTATACATTGTAACATTATCTAAGGAATATATATTAAAACATATCACATCAAATGTTAGGCTCTAGTTCATTCAGAAGATCAGACCTGCAGTCCGCCGCCTCCTGCCGGCACTCCCGCCATGGTTGGTACAACAGCCATGCTGTTGTTGTTTACAAAGTTGCCATTAGACACCAAAATGATGCGCGGCATTATAGAATGATGACCAATCTTCATTTCAAAAGCTGAAAGAAGGTATTTTTGTGTAGAGATTTATTAAATTTACAACTAACTTCTTTTGAAATTAATTCCATTACGTGTTTCAAATATGTTTATGATTTAGAGGTATACAAGTAGTTCTAAGACATTAGTTGAATGCCATGATCCTGACCTCTTTCCATTGCCCCCAAGACCAACATAAGCGATGGAATTAATTTGATTGTTCCATGTGTTTGAATGGATTCTGTGGATATAAAATAATTTAAAACTAAATACATGAAACAGTAAAGGTAACGAACAATCAGCCATTTCAGAAATCCTCTAAAGAATGCAAATAAAAAACACGGCAAATATACAAAGCCCTGGGTACACCAGGGATGGGATCAGGTGCGCAGGAGAAGTAAGTATCCACTGTTGACCTGTCACACCGCTGTGAACCCTCTATCGTGATCATGTCTCTCTTTTTCTCAGTATAATTTGCAAAACAAAACCCAAAGTTAACTGTCACTTCAGTGAGTTGATATATAAACAAGTATTGCTGTTAGTGCAATCAATATCCAGTTCATCTTGGTCATTTACATTACCACATCCAAGGGAAAACAATATTAAACTCATTCAAATCAAATATAGGCAAATGAAGTCTGAGACAAACTCACCCAGTTTTGTCCTCAGACACTGATATTCGTTTGTCAGGTGTTGATCAACCTTTGGCGCTGTGCCTCCACACGTGATCAAAGCCACATTTTCTTCCACTCCGTAGTCCATGGAGTTGTCTTCTAGTCCTATTTTGACACATGATTTTATTAACAGGATTTCTTTTATGTTTCAGAACTTCAGCTAAGTGACACAAACACACAAAGTGAAAACAAACTATTCATAAGGAATATATATGTACCTTGCAGAAAGTTTTCTACGAAGTCCTTTGCTTGATCAGTTGTTGGTCCATACATGGTGATGGAATTATCAAATAGTATGAAAGTGTTGAAACCTTGTCCGATGGAGTCATCGCATGCGTCAGCTGCACAAACAGCAAATGAATTTCGCCACAAATATTAAGAATATCAACGTTGAAATAGGAACACAAAAATTAAAACAAAATAATTTTATAACACACTGCTACAATAAATATTTACGAGTAATAAGTATATGACAATTTCACAATAGTAGATATTTTATTATAAATTCTGTTCAAAAAGACGTTATCGGAGAACATAGTAATACAACACTTCATTAAAGTTATATTTATTGCAGCAGTAAATTTACCCCTTCCTCTCTCTTCTTCTAAAATCTGATTGATGAACTCATCGTTAGTGCCCCTTCCTGTAATGATTTAATGATTGAATTGAAACTGAGTGGCTTTTATTTTATGGTATATGTTTGTTAAAAGATTGAAATTTTGTCAACCTTGCATTCCTGACACTCCACCCATCTGCATTCCTGACATTCCTTGCATTCCGCCCATTCCTACCCCTGGCATACCGACCATTCCCGGTAATCCACCTTGCAGTCCTCCAAAGTTTGCCATACTTGACATATTACCTCTACCGGCTTTCAAAAACAATAACAACATTATAGGTTTTAAAGCAACATTGATCAGGAGAATTAAGTAAAAACAAAATTATCATATTCCTACACTATTTGTATTTTACCAACATACCACCACTTCCTCTACCCATGGTGGCTATTTGACGTGAAGTCCCATCCCCTGTTCTCCCAATACCACTGATGCCACCCCTTCCCACTGCATTTGGTGTAGCAGACACATTCTGCCCCGGTATCACGATTTGGCCCCCTTGCGTATTTGGTAAAATGCCTGGTAAAAAACTATGCCCTCCACTTCTACCTCCACTTATTAGAGACTGAATATCTATTCCATTTCCTCTACCGCCGAATGGGACATTCATTCCTCTACTTCCGCCAACCATGAAGTCCATTCCTCCACCGAATTGGGCGCCCATGCCTCCTCTCATTTCCATAGGATTTCCCATACCCGAAGAGTTACCTGACATAATAAAGATTTACTTTATAAAATACTTTAAAATTACACAATACAAATTAACAACAATAATAAACACTTTATCGTACTTGCATCTTGTTGGGTGGTATCCAAAGCAGAAGCTGGGATTCCAGCACTTTCAAAGAATTTCTTAACATTTGCACCGTCCTGTCCTTGTCCTGGAGGAGAGATTATACGCATGTAAAAATGATACACAAAGAAAATTGACGAGAAAAGAAAAAAAATTCCTACCTGTTTCTAGAAGTGATGAGAAGTCACTCTGGGCATTGCCCTGACCTAAAATATCATTCAAAGACAATTCACCAAACATGTTCGATGTATCCAAGTTGACATTTACACGTTCGGGCTCCCTAATTAAAACTGGTCTTCCGGTGGAGTCTCGTGGGCAAGGCCCATAAACTATCGTATCAGGGAATGGTACACTGTGGTTTTCTTGACCAGCATTATTTTGCATCATATTTTGGTTATGTCCATTAACTTCATTATTTGTTGAAATATTTGGTATTCTAGAACCATCCGACATATTTGGAAATTTTAAGTAAACACTGTAGAATCTGTCAAATTTTGATTTTTATGTCGTGTACATAAAGTCCCCATAAGTTAAAACTCGGTACACTGACATATATAAGATGGTGACGGAATCTACAAGTAGCGTGTTTTGTCCGTTTTTCCCGTTATGCTTGAATTCAGATGGTTGGATTGTTTACGTTGTGTGCTGCCCACTCTCCAGATCTACAGAAAAAAGGTTTATGTCAGCTCTTTTCTTAATAAATAATAAATACTAATGTTTTTACTCAACAAAGTAAAATGTTTCAAAATATTTAGCATGAGTAGCGAATGAATCGTCGCCGTTGTAAACTTTGCAAATTTTCAAGTTCTTCTCCAGAACCACAGGACCAATATAATCCAAACTTATCACAAACATTCTTATGTAAAACGGATGAAAATTAATTGAAATAAGTGTCTTGCCGTCTTCTGACGGGGAAATAATCAAGAAGTAATAAAACTAAGGCGTGTTTTTAGAAATATTGTAAGGTATTACTGAACCAGGAATGTCGAGACTGCTTACTTATTGTAATATTACGAAGATTCAATTATTTTCCATTCTTCACACCGTAAATCCTTGAATAGGGGAAAGTATAGACAACAGAAATTAGGTGACCAAATTCAAGGGAAACAATCACTATTTCATTAAAAGATGTGCTCGAAGTGAATCCAACGGTTTCTGGTCAGCTGTAAAACTTTCTTATCAACAAGGGTCATAATACACAGAAAGATGTAATCTTCTTTGAAAACAATACTCTTAATTAGTCTTGTGTTACAACATATTTGAAGTTCAATTCTACACCCTGTATTTCCTATAAATATACTTCTACTATTGCATTCAAACTTTTTAATACAAACAAACTTTGCAGTGCCTAGATATAGACCATCTTATACTTAATCCACCTACGTGTTCCCGTTTTACGTCTTCTTTAAAACATAGTCCAGTTGGAAATGGCATAACTAATGATGTTGAACAGTTAAAAATGAGGACCTGAAATAACTTATTTCAAAAGGTCCTAAATTCAGAAAACTTTGGTCTTTCAATTGGCGACAAAACTTCATCTCTATTATGAATTCTGTCGAAGATTATACCAGATGATGGGCTAAATATGAGAAAGAACTTGATACCTTGTCAGAATGGATTAGAAGTATAAGAGGAATATTAAAATCCCGTATTAGACACATGAAAACAAAAATACATACCATCTATCCTTCTGTGTTTTGTAAACCTGAAGTGATAAAAGAATTAGATAGGTTACATGAGGAATATGTTTTGGTTCCAGCTGACAAAGCTTGTAACAACATTGTCTTTGTTAGTAAGGCTCATTATTACAACTGTATTTTAAACAAACTTGGTATTAATTCCACATTTGGTAATCGAACTTATACTCCAACTGCCCTTTCAAAACATGAAATTCTTCAATATAATGCTTTAGATTTCGACACATTTGATAGTCTAGTCAATGGGGTGGATGAATATGAGTTACCGTCCCTATGCTGGATTTGTAAACTTCACAAAAACCCTTACAAAGAAAGATCCATTGCTGAATTCAGTAAATGTTTTTCCAAGCACTTATCTTTGCTCCTCACGAAAATATTAACAGCTGTGAAGAAGAAATTTCAAACGTATTGTGCCACAACATATGCCAGAATTTCTGTAAATCAAATGTGGATTCTCAAATATTCTAAAGAACTTTTAGTAAATTTGAAATTGCAAAACTTTTCTCAAATCAACATCAAAACGTATAACTTTTCAACAATTTACACGACCAATACTCGGGATAAATTAAAGACTAGACGTTCTGACATCATAGACAATTGCTCATTCAACAAACATGGAAAAAGCAAATTTTAATATTCATATCTAGTGATCAGTCATCCAAAACGTTACTTTGGTAACACCATTCTGATTTTACGCAAAAATACTCTAAAGTGAAATTAAACAGAAATAAAAGATATGCTGGAGTTCCTCTTGACACATCTTCGTAATCTCTGTTGATCAGGTCTTCCAACAGTCTGTTGAAATTCCCATGGGCACGAATTGTGACCCTTTGTTAGCTGGCCTGTTTTTATATTCTTATGAAGCAGAATTTCAAAAACTTTTACACGAGGAGAAAACATATCTTGAGACAGTTTTTCCCCCAAAAGTTTCTCCATGAGAAGAAAATATCTCGTGCTGTTGTCTTCAACTCGACGTTTAAATATATCGATGACGTTTATCTATTAATGATAATCATTCTCGTTCATATGTCGAATCAATATATTCTAGTGAACTAGAAATAAGAGAGTCCTCCACATCTACATCGTACTTGTATCATATATGATGATGATTAGGTACGCAATAACATTTTCTGGGTATGATAAGTTTTTAAATCGATGCAGGCTACTGAAAAACAAATTGATGTTACAGGGGTTTCAACAGTCTCTTTTAAAGTCAGCATTTCGCAAATTCTCTGGTTTCGTTAAAATGATCTAGTTTGCCAATACAACCTGTCATTGGATCATATGCTGTCTGACGTGTTTCATATTAATTGTTAGGCCGTTCTTGGAACATTAATTTTGACTACGGATTACTCTGTTTACCTGATCAAGATATAGAGTTCACGGCGGGTGTGACTGGTCAACAGTAGATGCTTATTCTTTCTAGGCACCTGATCCCACCTCTGGTACATCCAAGGGTCCATGTTTGCCAAATTCTCTATTTTGTATTCCTTATATAGGAATTATGACAAATAATTATTATAATAATGTGTAAGTGGTTTTAATTTCGCGGTGCTAAAAGTTCGCGTTTTTTCATATTGGTCTAATTGCGGTGGTTATATTTTCGTGGAATTCAAATTTTATGACAAACACAAAACGTATTGTGTCACACTTGCAAAATCATTTCGGTTGTTTTAATTTCGCGGGAAAATCACCGCCCGCGAATATAGCGAAATTAAAACCACCGCAATCATTTTCCCAATTAGAGTATTTTAGTGCACAGTAGCGAGAGAATATCATCGGGTACAAGTTGACTTTTGCACTGATCAACATTATTAGTTAAGGAAGGAGATAGATTCGCACTATAGTTCCGGAGGTCCGGTCAACTTTCTCAAAAATCGATTACAGAAATGCCCGGGTTTCTTTAAAATATGTTATCTATCATAGAGACAGCAGTACAAAACGTATTGGAAAAATAACATATTGAATATAGAATTTTAAAAAAACCCACCAGAATGTCACATGTATATCTTCAAACAACTATAATGTACAAGGTCTTAAAAATGTCAAGTAAAAACTGTGAGAGGAGTTGCTTACACAAAGTGGGTACCATGCTTAAAAATGACAAAGTTCAACTACATGTAAATTTTTCGAAGAATGTTCGATCACTTCCAAAACGGTCCGTGTTTGCCCAACAATCTATTTTGTATTGCTTGTAGGAGTTATGAGATTGATCACTGTTCGTTATCTTCACCTTGCATGCACACCTTCAATGCTTCTATAACAGCTGTACCAGGTCTGAAGGATGTCAAATAAATGCTGTAAGAGGAATTGAAAATAAAAATAAGTACCGTCTATTCAAGACATTCTTAAAAAATTACAAAGTTCAACTACATGTAATATATTGCGAATACAAATATTTACATAATATGGAACAACTTTGTTTTCAGAACAACTGAGTAATCTTATTCAGGGAGAAATCATTCTTGTATATATTTGTATATACAATGGGAAGCGCCCAAGTCTCACCATATACCATACAAGAGGCCCATGGGCCACATCGCTCACCTGAGTCACCTTGGCCCTTATCTGAAAACTTTCCATATATATTTACATGTAAAACCTTAGTCCCTATTGTGGCCCCAACCTATCCCCGGAGCCCATGAATTTTACAAACTTGAATCTGCACTATGTCAGAAAGCTTTCATGTAAATGTCAACATCTTTGGCCCAATGGTTCTTGAGAAGAAGATATTTAAAGATTTTCCCTATATATTTGTATGTAAAACTTTGATCCCCTATTGTGGCCCCAACCTACCCCAAGGGCCATGATTTAAACAAACTTGAATCTGCCCTATGTCAGGAAGCTTTTATGTAAATATCAGCTCTTCTGGCTCATTGGAGCTTGAAAAGAAGACTTTTAAAGATTTTCCCTATATATTTGTATGTAAAACTTTGACCCCCTATTGTGACCCCAACCTACTCCCAGGGGCCATGGTTTGAACAAACTTAAAATTTCACTTTGTCAGGAAGCTTTCATGTAAATCTTAGCGCTTCTGGCCTATTGGTTCTTGAGAAGAGGATTTTTAAAGATTTTCCCAATATATTTCTTTGTAAAACTTTGATCCCCTATTGTGACCCCACCTATCCCTGGGGGCCATAATTTGAATAAACTTGAATCTGCACTTTGTCAGGAAGCTTTTATGTAAATCTCAGCTCTTCTGGCTCATTGGTTCTTGAGAAGAAGATTTTCAAAGATTTTCCTTATATATTGCTATGTAAAACTTTGATCCCTTATTGTGGCCCCAACCTACCCCCGGGGGCCATGATTTAACCAAACCTGAATCTGCACTTTGTCAGGAAGCTTTCATGTAAATCTCAGCTCTTTTGGCTCATTGGTTATTGAGAAGAATATTTTCAAAGATTTCCCCTAAATATTGCTAGGTAAAACTTTGATCCCCTATTGTGGCCCTCAAACTACCCCCAGGGGCCATGATTTGAACAAACTTGAATCTGCACTTTGTCAGAAAGCTTTCATGTAAATCTCAGCTCTTCTGGCTCATTGGCTCTTGAGGAGAAGATTTTTAAAGATTTCCCTATATATTTCTATGTAAAACTTTGATCCCCTATTGTGTCCTCCACCTACCCCCGGGGGCCATGATTTGTACAAACTTGACTTTGCATTATGTCAGAAAGCTTTCATGTAAATCTCAGCTCTTCTGGCTCATTGGTTCTTGAGAAGAAGATTTTTAAATGACCATACCTTAATTTTGCATTTTTGTGATTATCTCCCCTTTGAAAGGGGCATGGCCCTTCATTTGAACAAACTTGAAAGCCCTTCACCCAGGAATGCTTTTGGCTACGTTTGGTTGAAATTGACCCAGTGGTTCTGGAGAAGAAGATGAAAATGTGAAAAGTTTACAACGACGCTGACGACAGACAACGGACAAATTTTGATCAGAAAAGCTCACTTGAGCCTTTGACTCAGGTGAGCTAATAAGGAGGGATACTACTCTGTAGATGGAAAATATGTTTTAGAAATTTTAAGTGTATCAACATTTTCATATCCCCAAATTTCACAGCCATATGTCAAAATTGGTACAACGCCTTTATCAGAAAGACCCAGCTGAGACTATTGGTAGATTAATTGTCTTATCTTCCTTATTACACCATACATCGCCTTTTGTGCCTGTTCACATAAGTGTATTTTTAGCCTTACAAAAAGAACCGGAACGGGAAAATATTATCCCTAACTATCTAAATTCTTTCACATTTTCAACAGCACTGTTATTATAATAAAACACCTTTGTTGGCAGAGGGCCTTTAGAAAATACTAAAATCTTTGTCTTACAGACATTAACATTAAGTTTCCATTTTGAATAATACAAATAAAAAGCATTCAAGGCATTTTGCAAATCAACATATTTTTCAGCCATGATAACTGTATCGTCTGCATATAACAACATAAAAAGCTTTAAATACTTGTACAATTCATCTTCTATAGCATTTGTTATACTTTGTAAACCAATGATATTTCTATCCAGTAGAAATTCCTCTAGGTCATTAATGTATAATGAAAATAAAAAGGGTGATTTTCCACCCTGGCGTACTCAGACATTACAGTTCAAATATTCTGTAGTTGTGCTATTTAAGCATACCATAGATTTGATTCCTATATGCAAGGTGAAGATAACGAACAGTGATCAATCTCATAACTCCTACAAGCAATACAAAATAGATAGTTGGGCAAACACGGACCCCTGGACACACCAGAGGTGGGATCAGGTGCCTAGGAGGAGTAAGCATCCCCTGTTGACCGGTCACACCCGCCGTGAGCCCCATATCCTGATCAGGTAAACGGAGTTATCCGTAGTCAAAATCAGTGTGCCAAGAACGGCTTAACAATCGGTATGAAACACATCAGACAGCATTTGACCCAATGCGAGGTTGTATTGACGAACTAGATCGTTATAACGACCATAGAATTTGCGAAATGCTGACTTCAATCGAGACTGTTGAAATCCCTGTACCATCAACTTGTTTGTCAGTAGCTTACCTCGATTTAAAAACTGATTATATATATACATATTTTTAATGCAATTATTGAAACACTTCCCATTAATCCCACTCTTAATTAGCTTATGCCACAAACCAATTCTCCAAACCGTATCGAAAGCTTGTTTAAAGTCAATGGAAGCTTCTTTTTTCTTTCCCAAAAAATTGAAATTAAAATTATAAAATTAATATGTGATCTAGTGTTGAACACAAATGGGAGAAAATCAAAGTGAGAAAGGCGCACCTGGTCAGAATATGTTTTGTACACCAGCATCAGTATGTTTAAATGTAATGTAAAGGGGCATTAACTGTGAAAGTGAGGGCAACCATTTTTCTCTCTCAAAATATCCCAATGGCATAGGAATATATATTGCTGACTAATAAAAACATTTATTTTGTACAAGAGAAACCTAATAAAACTATGTTAGATAACCGCTATTAGTGTAAAGAAATATTTTGTATAGATATAGGGCTCACGGCGGGTGTGACCGGTCGACAGGGAATGCTTACTCCTCCTAGGCACCTGATCCCACCTCTGGTATATCCAGGGGTCCGTGTTTGCCCAACTCGCTATTTTGTATAGCTTGTGGGAGTTGTGAGATTGATCATTGTTCGTTATCTTCACCTTTCATACAATAGAATACGTTCAAATCAAAGCAAATTAAAGAAATATTTAGGAAAAATTATGCTCTTGCAAGACAATAATTATCTAATCATCAAAATCACATATTCAGGTGCCTGTTTTGAGGTTAAAAGGTGTTTGAAATAATCACATACTGGTGTTATTATTGAAATATATACATGTAATATAGAGCAATTTTCATTGAATTCAATTTTCACCATTATGAAATACAAGTATTCGCATAAAAGGAAAATATGATTTTTCATTAGTCTGTCATAATCTGACTTTATGCATACCCCCTATCCACATGTTTCAGAACCAAAAAAATTGTCCCTTGCCATCCAAGTCGTCCTACATGACATTAGTTTTGTGTATCATTACTACTCCCATTGGGCGAATAGGACGTGTCTTAATTGATTCGCTCCGTACGAAACATTGATTAGCAATTTAGCAGGCCAAAAACAATAATCATGCAGTGTAAATACAAAATGTACGTTTGTAGATATAGTTTTAGTGATAGTCTTTTGGTGTTTTTTTTTGGGGGGGGGGGGGGTGTATCCTAAGCCATCTTATGTATAGCCTTTTCGTTTGTCCTGAATAAGGAATTGATCGTCCCGAAAATTTGATAATTAATCTAATTGTTCGTGTCGTTGGTCATTTTAGTACTTTATACAATTCTTGTATTTGAACTTGTACCCATCAGTTGTGGATCCGACACTGATATAAGCATCGGGAGTTGTTAAAACTCTGTGCTTTGATGGTTTTTTTTAAATTATTAAATTTATTTATAGCGACATGTTCATAGGCAGGTTAAAATTTAATCAAACACCCAGACAATCGGGCCTACACACTGATATGTCATTTAAATCACATTATGACATAACTTAAATAAAGTACATAAAGAAAAGTAAGGTAAAACAGAGAGAGAGAGAGAGAGAGAGAGAGAGAGAGAGAGAGAGAGAGAGAGAGGCAGTAAAACTGTAAAGAGGACAAATTTCAACCAATGGACAGCGGACAGAATTACACTATGATGACCAAAAAAAAAAAATGTCCTCACAATTACGTCCTCATAAATGGGACCTACAGCATGATACAAAATATTAGCTTAGTGAGGACACATGTCCTTTCGTAATAACATTCTCTCTCAAAACCCTTTTTTATAATTCGAGAGTATTAGATAAACTTTTATAGGTATCCCTATACCTAACATAGTACTTTTTGCCTTTAGAATAATATATGTGTGTATTCTCCTCTACACATTGTGAGGACGTCCTCACTCAGTAGGTTTGGTCAGAGAAAGAGAGAGAGAGAGAGCACTGAAACCCAATATCACCCAACAAGTGTCGGATGACTCACAACTGAATACTGAATGGATACAAAGCAAATCAATAAGGATATGTAAAGCAATAAGATAACAGACGACAAATACTCTGAAATTGTCATTGGGGGGAGAGGGGGGGGGGGGGGCACCTCCTTTCTTCAGGGTGATGGATACATAAAACGAATACCATCAAAATCAAACAAAAGCCAGTACATGCAAGTTCAGTTTAGTTTTGCTTCTCGTTTATACAACAGATCTTTTTTGTTGCTCCATGTAACATATAATAATTTGAATATGTAGCTGTTCTATTGTTTCCCCTAGCCTTGTAGTATATTTAGTGATGTAGACGTTCTGCTGTTTCCCCATGCCTTGTAGTATATTTAGTGATGTAGACGTTGTTTCCCCTAGCCTTTTAGTATATTTAGTGATGTAGACGTTCTGTTGTTTCCCCTAGCCTTGTAGTATATTTAGTGAAGAAGACGTTGTTTCCCCTAGCCTTGTAGTATATTTAGTGATGTAGACGTTCTGCTGTTTCCCCTAGCCTTGTAGTATATTTAGTGATGTAGACGTTCTGTTGTTCCCCTAGCCTTGTAGTATATTTAGTGATGTAGACGTTCTGTTGTTCCCCTAGCCTTGCAGTATATTTAGTGATGTAGACGTTCTGCTGTTTCCCCATGCCTTGTAGTATATTTAGTGATGTAGACGTTGTTTCCCCTAGCCTTGTAGTATATTTAGTGATGTAGACGTTCTGTTGTTTCCCCTAGCCTTGTAGTATATTTAGTGATGTAGACGTTGTTTCCCCTAGCCTTGTAGTATATTTAGTGATGTAGACGTTCTGTTGTTCCCCTAGCCTTGTAGTATATTTAGTGATGTAGACGTTCTGCTGTTTCCCCTAGCCTTGTAGTATATTTAGTGATGTAGACGTTGTTTCCCCATGCCTTGTAGTATATTTAGTGATATAGACGTTCTGTTGTTTTCCCTATCCTTGTAGTATATTTAGTGATGTAGACGTTCTGTTGTTCCCCTAGCCTTTTAGTATATTTAGTGATGTAGACGTTCTGCTGTTTCCCCTAGCCTTGTAGTATATTTAGTGATGTAGACGTTGTTTCCCCTAGCCTTGTAGTATATTTAGTGATGTAGACGTTCTGTTGTTTCCCCTAGCCTTGTAGTATATTTAGTGATGTAGACGTTGTTTCCCCATGCCTTGTAGTATATTTAGTGATGTAGACGTTGTTTCCCCTAGCCTTGTAGTATATTTAGTGATGTAGACGTTGTTCCCCTAGCCTTGTAGTATATTTAGTGATGTAGACGTTCTGTTGTTTCCCCTAGCCTTGCAGTGGTTTCATTTATTCATGTACTATATAAATATTCTGTCTCTAAATAGGAGAGGAGTGACGACACGGAACACAGATGGAGATCGAGGACAGATTGATAACAACTCTGGAGTCTTATGAAATAAAAAGGAACTTGCAAATATCCTTTACATGTACTAAAATAATGCTATTTTGATATTTACTTTATGTATATGTTGCAGATTGTTATGAAATAAGCACACATAAATAAAGAAGGAGGTTAAATAAAACAAATAGAAACATTTTTCATTTTTAATAAGTGTAAACTTACAAACTACCGTCACCCAAATGACAATGACTATATCTTTATTCTCTTAAACTGATTTACAGTCTAGAGAAATAAACAAAGTGAACATAATATAGATACACATGCAAGTCGTAGGTAATGGTACATTTTGAAAAAGAGAAGAAAAAAACCCAACTAGAATGACAGTCACGTGTCCAGTTCAGACTTTCAGTTCATAGGTGGCAAGTTGTGAATTTAGTTACACCAGTACCGTGCCATAAGTTTAAGAGAACTAAAATGTTTACGCTCAGTTAGACATCTGCACCTGAGAAACATGTACATGAATATATGGTGTCCGGATAGGGCCATTTGCAAACGTGTGACTGCGCTTTAGTCACAACATGCCAACAAGCAACGCACCTTCGCGCTCTCACGCCAACAAGCAACGCGCTTTCGCGTCGTCACGCCAACAAGCTTCGCGCCGACAAGCAACTCGCAGTCACGCTAACACAACTCGCCTTCGCGCAGACAAGCACGAGATGTGTAAAGTTGTGTTAGCGTGACTGCCGTTGATTGTTGGTGCGAAGGCGAGTTGTGTAAAGTTGTGTTAGCGTTAAAGCGCGTTGCTCGTTGGCGTGAGAGCGAAGGCGTGTTGCTTGTTGTCGCGAAAGCTCGTTGCTTGTTGGCATGAGAGCGCGACTTTAGGCGCGTTGCTTGTTGTTGCGAAAGCGCGTTGCTTGTTGGCGTGAGAGCGCGAAGGTGCGTTGCTTGTTGGCGTGACGGCGTGTTGTGACTAAGGCGCAGTCAATCAATCTGATTTAAAGTAATTATGTCCAAAAAATAATACACGAACATCGAATCATATACAGCGCGCTTAATTCAATTGACTGACACTAGCGCAGCAATCTGTTCAAACGTTTTGGACAGCATCCAAAGAGGTGCCAGTTTTTAGGAATTGAATATTCGCTAATTATTATATAAAAGTATAAACATATTTGGCAGTCTTGTAGTATTGTACATGTAGTAATTGATGCTATAATCACAGCCCAATTTCAATGAGAAGAAAGATGAAATCAAGCGTGAGTACACAACGATATATGTTATAGATTACTTAGTTGTTCGTATCTGTCTAATGGATCTAAAACATATGTTTAAAATAAAACAATAAAATTTTAGACTGAGCAATCAAGAATTCATACTTTTTACATGAAAGACGCTGTCATGCTTTTAAAAGTGTTAAAAGAGAGAGCTTACGTGTCGAGTGTACATGTTCCTTCCTTTGAACATCTCTTCTTTCAATAAATTTAATTATACACAAAGCAAAGAAATTTTCTACACAAAAATTTCAGATAGTAGGCCAATATCTAAGTCTTACATGGAATCAAAATACCCATAAAGGATTGCTTCATGGAAATTTACAGGTATATTTAACACTGAGGCTAGTCATCAGACATGTTATGATATTATTTGAAGGATAATTTGTTAAATTGTCTCGGAAACGTTTATTTCCGACAAATATGAAATAAGAGTGGATGTTTTCAAAAGCCATTAGTATATGGGGCTGTTTCTAATATGGAAGTGAGAAAACGTCAAATATTATACTAGTATGTAGGTCTAGATATATTCATATCATCGATGAATGTCCACTGGATATACACAGAGCAAGAGAATAATGTTAACCTTAAAATCGTTTACAGACACATACCTTTATCATAAAATGCTGGATACAAGACCACGTAAAAGAAACGACATCACCATTTTGTGAACAAAAAGAAAGTTCTAACAGGAAATCCCCAACACAACAAATACTCAAAACGAAAGTAGATCGATATAGTGTTTGTAAACACGTGTATATATATATATATATATATATATATATATATATATAATATGACTGGTGTCATCTTTCTTTATTGAAGGGTTGTATTTACATGTATTTGAGACTCATTACATTAAATCAATAAATGTGTTGACATTCTACATTGTTCTGACGTCATTCTTCTTATAAGTCCGATATTATACTGTCTTAGTACTGATATTCTTCAAAATCGAACTGTCTTAGGTATATCAACAAATGAAATTTAAAAAGCAATGTTTTAAGTAAAATATGCTTACTAATAGAGTTGTCAGAAAATTTTCGGCGTTTATACGGTC
The DNA here is from genome assembly GCF_947568905.1 of Ostrea edulis. NCBI lineage: Eukaryota > Metazoa > Mollusca > Bivalvia > Ostreida > Ostreidae > Ostrea > Ostrea edulis. Next base: position 18,513,903 of record NC_079168.1, read on the forward strand.
TACAAAACTGTATCTCTCTCTCTCAGAAAAGAATATATACATATACCTTTGGTAGCTTCTTATAAACATTTTGTACAAGTTTCTTTGCAAAATGTATGTATATATATACTGTATGTATGTTTAAAATATATATATATATATATATATATATATATATATATATATATATATATATATATATATATATATATATAAACACCTGTATTTGGCATATATCCAATTCGTATGGGCGGATCCAATTTCTTTTCCCTGGCAAGTAGGTTCCATCACGTGCAATATTTTGGGGTTACAATTGAAACTAGGGATTAACATTTAGTACAAGTGAAAATGCACCTATTCATTTCCATTGCACGGGAAATCATAAGACTGGGTTGAAACTGAAGTAATCAAAGTCAATCTAGCTGCAATAACGTAGCCCTCTCCGATTTATTTATTTATTTTTGGTGGGAGAAAATGTCAGAATAATAAAAAAAATCAGATATGTCTATATGATTTGCAGCTAAGTCAATCACAAGTACGGTTGTTAGAATTACGGATTTTTTTTGATTTTTTAAAAAAAAATTTGGACGCTAAAAATTCTGTCGACTAATATCTGTCCCAATATTGCAATATACAATCGATCGTTTTACCATGACGAATATTTGTCATTATAGAATACAAGTTTTTATCTCAAATATTTAAAAAAAAAAAAAATGTAGTTAACATCTCATTGGATAATTCTGATAACAAATTAATAGTAATTGTAATATAAAGATTAATGTTCTACATGTTTACATAACAAAGAGTTGTGAGTTCAGTATCTCTTTAATTTCCTATCGTACGTTGTTTACAGTTTCCAGATTAGCAAGTCGGAGAAATCGAAAATTACGAGATATTACAAACTATCAGTTTCTAATATTGGCTCAGATTGAGTAGGTAATTCAGATTTAGGATATATGTTGTGCGTGTAAAATTGATGATGAAAATTTAAACGCTCTTTATAGGAAGATATCAAGTGTCTTTATTCGCTCAAACCAATAATAAGTGGTACATGAGGTCAAGTACATGTGATACATTCCAATGGGAAAAGGGATACAGGGAAGAGAGACACAAACATAATCATGTTCACATAAGGAGAAAAAAGAAGGAAGCGAGGAAAAAAAAACCAAAATGGAATATATGTATGAGTTATGGAGGACAGACTAAATCGTATATTTTTGTTATAAACAAACATAGGTTTCTCAATTTTTTAACACTTGTAGTTGACATTATTTCTGAAAATTTAACCACATTTCGATTTGTACAATACCTTGAATGTAAAAAAAAAAAAAAGTTTTCTTATGGCACACATTGATTTGCTTTCTAAAATAAAATGAAACTCGTCTGCAATTTTACCTGAATTACAAAGTGTAAAAAATCTTTGATTCAAAGGAATATTTGCCCACCTGCCTGTCTCTACTGGAAGCCGATGATTCGAGGTTCTGAATTTGATAAATATTTTTCTAAGTTTAATAAATAGGTAAATTTTCAAGGTATTTTTCACGACCAAAGTGGAACTTAAAAATTCTATAAATTGATGAATTATTAATATCACTTTCCCATTTTTGAATGAATTGATCACTTGATTAAACGTTGTTTAACAATAGCAAGGACCATATTTTTGTCTAAAGAATCTTGCCCGTCCCATATATTGGGACACCACATGAAGACAGGATTTTGTGAATACAATTTATCCAAGAATTGCTAATACATGTATCTTTTTTAGAATGTTGCAGACGTAAAAATTTATACAATGCACAGACAATTTTTTTTTGTACAAGTCAGTAGATTAGTCCAAAAAGAAACTATTCTCGTAAAAATATTGATATATGATGGAAACCACCCAGTTTCGTCATACACCATATAGGTGTAAAATTGGCTTGATTGTGTGATCAAAGACATGAAGGGATGTTTTAATGCTAGGTTGTAATGATAAAAAATCTTTATGTAGTTTGAAATATGCTTTCATTGCCTTTTTGTACAGATCCTCTTGAGCATTAGAAAAATTTCCAGCTGTATTGAAATATATTCCCAAATATCTGTAAGAGGGGACACACTGTATTTCTCTTTTCTCCAAAATAAAATTTTGCTTAAGAAATCTTCCTGCCTTGTTAAAGATTAAAACTTTAGTTTTATCAATATTGACTTTCAAGCACCAATCAGAACAGAATTTTTGTAATTTATCAAGGTTACATTGTAAACCAACTGCTGAGTGTGATAGTAATATTACATCATCTGCATACATTAAACAGTGTATTATTTTATTGTTTAGAACTATTGGGTCACTTGCATCTTTGAAGTACTCTGGTAAGTCATTGATAAATATATTAAACAAGTTGGGACTGAGGTTGTCTCCCTGTTTTACACCGAGTTTAATTTGGAAAAAGTCTGTATGATGACTTTTTATCTTAATGCATGATTTACTATTGTTGTACATACTTTTAATAAGCATATAAAATTGGGTTCCAACACATAATTTGGGTAGTTTGTATTTGATACCCGAGTGTATGACAGTATCAAATGCTTTTCTAAAGTCTACAAAACAAGCATATACTCGCCCCTCTTTATTATGGCAATAAGTTTCAATGATATTTTTAAGAATAAACATGTGGTCTGATGTCCTTGCAGATTTTGTGAAACCAATCTGGCATTCATTAATTATTTTATGCTTTTCAAGAAATTTTTCTAGCCTCCTATTGAGGATACTATTTAATAATTTACCTATTGCACTAGTTATGGTTATTCCACGATAATTGTTTGGGTCGTGAGCATCACCAGACTTATGTAGTAAAGTTATAATACCATATGACCATTGATTAGGATAAATACCTCCCACTAAACAGCTATTAAATAGTTTATGTAAGCTATCGATAAGTGCGGTTTGTCCATGTTTCAGCATGTGATTAGTTATTCTATCTAATCCTGGAGATTTGTTACATTTTAATTTACATATTGTTTCAGAGATTTCTGTTTTAGAAATCCTAAAGTCTAATTCATTAAAACATGCTTTAGATTCAAGTTTAGATACTTGTTCATCCAAACTAGCAATGCGAGATTTGAAAGAATCTGTAACAGTATTTAACATAATGAAATGGTGTAGCCAATCTTTAGAAGATATTTGGGATCCTTTGTCATCCACTTTCTCATCTGAGAGTTTCTTTATTAATTCCCAAAACATTATAAAGAGTACTCTTTATATAGTAAATTCGACCCCAAGCGATGCAATTGCCTGTGCTACAACAGCAATTAAGTCACTGACGATCAAGTAAAATCATGTATAGCGAATGGGGAAAGACTTTTATATACCACCTAATTGATAATTTATCATCATTGTTAAAAAAAGAACATTTCATTTCTTTTGAACTATGCCACATCAAAGTTTTCTCCATGGCCTCCTGTGCAAGAAAAATATGGTGTTGTTATGTCTATACCTTTCACGTATGTATAAAATGTACATTAATTTGTGAAGCGAACATTGCAGGCAGCAGTAAGCTATATGTTCAAGAAGAATGCAATAAGCATTCATTGACAATCTTAAAGGGGCATGGACACAATTTGACCTGAAAATTTAGAAATTTTATTTTTTGATATCGCAACATCGCTATTTTTCAAGTCAGGGTACTGTTGTGTCCTAGGGGAAATTTATTTTTACTACTTTTCCCTCCGGTGTAAATGCTACAAACGATGGAATGAAATGATTAAACGCATTTGTTCTTAAAATATCTCTTTTCACCGTAAATACCAGAGTATCAGTTGAAACTTTAGAATAGTCAGAATCAATAGCAATCAAATAATTTACACATACACCTAAAACAATATTTGCAGTTTAGAAGGGTACAGATACGTAATTTCTTTACGCGAGTATCTATTTGAATCATTAATGATCTAATTAGTATGTGTCCATCATCCTTTGATTCATGTCAATTCTATTGTATTTTTCACAGTTTACACTTTTACTATAATGAATTACATGCACTGATTCAATTACAACTAATGGCACAAGACTATCGTAGATTATTAAATACTAAGGCGCAATTACGGTATCAATATCGGATGTCAGATTGCTACTTGTTTGAATTATTTTTTCAAAGCAAAATAAGGCTGTGTTCAAAACAATGCGATTATTGTGGTTAAAGATTCACTAAAGTATTAAAGTTTTAATGAGATCAGAACATTTAGGTTGGTCGGTGATATGATTTTAAGTGGGGTTTTTTTTTTTTGGTCTGGTACCTTTATGCATTCTTTATATGAAATTTGAAAAATTCTATATACATTCATACAGGATATGATTTTTTTTTTGCGTTTATCTGAACAATTTACGCTCAAAATGCAAAAAAAAAAAAAAAAAAAAAAAAAAAGACAGAGGAAATTCAGACATTTTTCTTTCCAAATTGAATTCGTTTTCATACCAACTAAAATATTTTCACAAATTAACCACTTTTAAGGACATAAGATTTAAACGTTGTGTTTGGTGTTTTAAAAAAATGTGTTTTAGAAAAAGAAAAAAAATCAGTTTATTTGTAGAAATTTTCAATTACCTCAGATGACCTTCAGTTCATCATATCTTTTTATCCAATTCATTGACATGCCAATATTTTTGGTTAGTCCTGTAGCTATGGATGCCATCTTTAAATCATAGTAAAATAATTAAAATCTAATTACATTCAGTAAACGTTTTTGACCATTTTCCTAAAAAACTCTATCCTCAAAAAGATATTTTTTAGAGTCGCTGAGGAAATTCGGACTGAATTTTGGGCAATTTGTTTTTGTGTTACGTGGAAAATATTTTCACATCATAGTGTCTGCACATAGACTGTTTGTATGATGACCATTGAATATAGCCATATTACAACCTGTTTGTTTGTTGTACATATTTTTGGTTCTACAACTGCAGAATTTTGGCCTTTTGTGTTTTTTCAACATTGTTAGGTTCAGGGGTTGTTTCCATGGAAACGAACTCATTTACATATATAAAAATTGTCATTTTTCAAACAGGAGAGACCTCCTTTCTATGATAAAATGATTTTCAGAAAAATCTAATTACTTTCATCTCAGCATCATATCCCCTTAAATTGATTGCATAAAGTTTACAGGCTTTACAAATTACCCAAAATGATGTATTCCAAAATTGATTTTTTTGTGTTGTTGATCAATTCCAAACTTGGAAAACCGTGGTGTGTTGTAATTATTCTCCCCTTGTTCTACCTTTCAGAATTTTAGTTCTATAAGTAAATTATGAAAATGCATAACAATATAATTTGAACAACAAGGAAATACAATCATATTGGTTGTGTGCACAACCAAACAGTAGACGGGTTCAATTATCTAGTATGCATGTACCCCACTTTTAAACACTTCAAATTCTGAAGTTACAAATTCTATCTGAGATATCATCTATAATAGGATTTCCGGTAAAAAGGGTAGCCATGTTTGAAAGTTGCCAGATTCTTAAATTAACCCGAAGACTTCACAATTTACCGTGAGATTGTCTTCTGAGAGGCAGATCAATTGTCCAGAGAGTTCCATGTCATATTTATACTGCACTATATATATATATATATATATATCAGGGCCGTAAATTACATGGAGGCGGAGGAGGCAGCTGCCTCCTCCAAATTTTGAGCCAAAAAAAAAATAAAATTTAAAGTTCATTAGAATTTATGTTGTTTCCAATAACTAAGAACATGATACCTCCCTTAAAAAGCATTCCAAATCTTTCTTTTAGAATGAGTTAGTCAAGTAACATCTTAGAAGGCCCTAGAATCAAGGATTTTGCACGAAACGTGTTCAGTGTGCACAAAATGTGCTCAGCGTCTGGGGGCCTGGGCGGCCCCCAGACCCCCGCCTAATTTCCTGCCTCCTCCAAATTGAAGGTTAATTTACGGCCCTGTATATATATATATATATATATATATATATATGTGTGTGTGTGTGTGTGTGTGTGTGTGCGCGCGCGCGCAGTATGCAGGCTGAAAATTGAAATATGTCATATGCCCAGTCATTAATGCCAAACAAATCAGCCACTCTCCGAAATCAGGTGGCACTTTCGGCCCATGATACCGTTACAAAATAAATTTTCGAAGCGGTATTGAACAAAATATTGGCTTTTGAAAACATTATTTTAAAATATGTTATCTTTTCTGATTCACAATGCATTGTACATGTATTTGCGTAATGCGAAGATAAGTGCAGAAAGCTCATTTGATATAATTCAGAACTTGAGGTACAGCAACTGGAGATATATTCTTCAAATAGAAGCATTTGTTTCTGTGAATATATATCCGTATACTAAGAATTAACTCAAAATACTTTAAACATGCAAGAGCCTTCTAAGAATGCCGGTCTTTTGCGCTTCCACAGAATATTCAATGCAAATTTACAAAATGTATATATATTAACAATCTTTTCTCACCTGTTCTTTTTCAAGATTGTTGGATCTCAGTCAATCAGAAAGTGAATATAGTACATCTCGGGTATCTACCAATCGTTTTGATCAAGAAAATGTCAAAAAGATTATATATGATTGAATGACTACTATAGCATAACGTAGTCACATTCTCTACCCAGAGTTCCGTGCATACCTAGTCACATTCTCTACCCAGAGTTCCGTGCATACCTAGTCACATTCTCTACCCAGAGTTCCGTGCATACCTAGTCACATTCTCTACCCAGAGTTCCGTGCATACCTAGTCACATTCTCTACCCAGAGTTCCGTGCATACCTAGTCACATTCTCTACCCAGAGTTCCGTGCATACCTAGTCACATTCTCTACCCAGAGTTCCGTGCATACCTAGTCACATTTTCTACCCAGAGTTCCGTGCAATACAAGCACTACACCTATGTCAACTGCTTTTTACAGAAATCTTGTAAAAGTTCTAATAGGCATCATAATGTTACCTTTAGATCGGATTCGACAATCTTCTATTAAAGATAATAATTTTTATTCATATGTCGATTCGATATATCCCAGAGAACTTGGAATAAGACATCACAAAGTCTTCATCTCCTTCATACATCGATAGTTTATTGAACACATGACAAACGGGATGATTTCATCTTCTCCATTGTCACCTTTCCATGTCTATGTAGTGATATCACAATAATTCCAATATGTTATTTATTACAATTGTTTTGATTGGACAAACAAAAAGATGAACAAGAGTTTTTACATCAATAAATCCGAAAACGCGATGTATTCATACACGCCTGAAAACAAATAACATAATGCGGGGAAACTATTCAAATTTTTGCAATTGTTAATAAAGTGAATGAATTGGAATTATAAGAATCAAACATTCTTTTTGAAGAATTTATCGATGTGTAAACTCCGGACATTTTACTCACAAACTTAACATAAAAGTGCTTCGCACTTTTATTCAGTTTGTGAGTAAAATGTCCGGAGTTTACACATCGATAAATTCTTCAAAAAGAATGTTTAATCCCATATTATCACCTGCATATGGTGTTTACATCTCTCAACTGATTCGTTACGCAATAGCTTGTTCTGCGTATGATAAGTTTTTAAATCGAGGCAGGCTTCTGACAAACAAGTTGTTTCAACAATAGCGTTTAAGTGGTAGCATCTATTTGCCAATACAACCTTTCTTAGGGTCAAATGCTGTCTGACGTGTTTCATCCCGATTGTTACGCCGTTCTTGGCATACTGATTTTGACTGCGGATTGCTCCGTTTACCTGATCAAGACATAGGGCTCACGGTGGGTTTGACCGGTTGACAGTGGATGCTTACTCCTCCTAGGCACCTGAGTCCACCTCTGGTATGTCCAGGGGTCCGTGTTTGTCCAACTCTTTATTTTGTAATCCTTATAGAAGTTATCAGATTGATCACCTTTTATAGAAGTTAACAGGAAACTAACAACTCAACTTTATGACTTCAGCTTAACTACGATATTTCTAATGGTCAGCAAAAATTTGAATATCAGTTGTCAAGGTATATGGGAGATACAGAGCTCGCAAGAATTTCTTATGTAAAGAAAGCTCGTGCCATGTTTTTGTTTATATATATATCTATCGATCCACCAATTAAAACATTTTTGCATCTTTTTGACCATATGGTAAAACCCATCACCTTGTATGGCTGCGAGATATGGGGAACACTTTCAACACTCATGCTGGAAAAAGACAGAGATTTATATGATATCTTCAAAAATTGGGAGGTAGAAAACCTGAATATTAAGTTTTGTAAACATCTACTGGGTGCCGGTAAAAGAAGTACTAATATTGCAATAATCTCTGAATTGGGTAGATATCCTATGTTCTGCGCTATAATCCAAAGTATTTTACTATACTGGCATATACTTGAGAATTGCCCAGAATCATCCCTGTTATACAGTGCTTATACAGAGAATATCAATCTGAATTCATATAATATAAATTGTTGGTACAAAAACGTTAATTATTTTAAGGAAAAAATGGGCATTTTGGTACCCAATTGTAAAAATCTCAGATTCTCATTTTTCAAAAAACAAATGAAGAATCAGGTACGGAAACAATTTTTACTTTACTGGTCAAAACGACGTGAAGAGGGTCAGAAATCAGGAAAACTCACAACATATTTTTCGTATAAACAAAACTTTACTATGGAAAGTTATATATTTTTTGAATCCCTAGAATTAAGAAAAACTCTATGTAGATTTCGAATTTGTGCACATGACCTTCGAATTGAAAGAGGAAGATATGAATTTACAAAAACCAATTCTGGCCAGAAGATTTCTTTAGAAAGAAACAAAAGAATATGTGAATTATACAACCTTAATTGTGTTGAAGATGAATTTCATTTCCTTACTGATTGTCCATTCTATGTTGAAGAGAGAAATATGTTTTTTAATGATATATACAAGCTCAACAAAAAATTTATCTATCTAACAGATAAGGACAAATTTACTTGGTTGATGATTAATGAAGACAAACCAGTAATTGTCAAATCGAGTGAATATTTAGTGCAAACTTTCGGAAAAAGAAGTGATGCTTTAAAACTGCAAAAATCATTATAGTTTATTATTCATATATTGGTATAATACTGATACTGTCCATCTACTTGTATATATACATGATTAGCAATTCATATATGTATGTACTTGTTTCCCCAACATGCTGCATCCACATGCAGTTTGCAGTCTATGTAACCTGTAGTTAATGTTGTAAACTTTCTTTCTTTTTTTGAATTTCCTTCTTTATAAAATGTCTTACTGTTATGCCCTCTGGGCCCAAAATTGGAATAAACTTATCTTATTTTATCTTATCTATAGGTTAATTATATTAGTAAAAGTTCGTTTAAAGCAGAATTTTCAATTTACAAGTTAATTCTGAACATAATTAAATAGTTTCTAATGTTTAGTACAAATCATCTTCTTATAAACATACCATGTTTTATTAAGAAATTTATATTTAAACAAAAATATGACACGAGCCTTGTTTACATATCAAAGAATTGTATTATATTTCAACAATTTTCTACTCCTTATCGCCGTAAACATGGCTGCAATAATGCCAGGAAAAAACAAGCGGCGAAAAACAATAAACGATCAATCAATTCAGTTCGTGATAGAAGTCGACCATCGTTTTTACAGATCACAGTGTAAAATCTAGTCAAAAGTAATAGAGAAACGAAGTTTCAATAAATGACAAAAAATTATAATTAATCATATGAATATGGTTAATTTGAATTTGGTCCAATGTTAAAAGTAAAACACTAGTACCGAGGGCTATGGAATCTTTAAAAAAAATCCTGTTGTGCATCTCTAAGCTAAATTATTATACATAGCAACAGTTTAAAACAAGAAAGCCCCTAATGCCCCTAAACTAATGAAAGACTTTTCATAATATATGTAATATGAACACGATATGACTAATTTGGACCCGTCCTAGAGTAAAACCCCCGGTGTTGAGACATTCATAATATTGGTATACGTACCCTTTTCTGCTTTTCCTAAATTGTATACCATATCAGAAAATTGAAGAAGCCTTTCAAACGATAAAGACAATAATCACTATAATAATTTTGGTCCCACCTTGAAACCAAAACCCTTACCCCTGAGGGCATAAAATTTACAATTTTGGTAAAGGAATGCCTACTGCCTCTAAATGATCAGATATCAGTAGCATTAAAGAATGTGTTATTTAATTGTTTTACATATGTAAACTACATGTATAGAGTTTGGTCTCGCCCTGAAGTCAAAACCTCTTCTCCGGGGATCATGACATTTATAATTTTGAAAAAGATCGACTTTCCTGCTTTACATCGCCATATATTTAGTTTTTCTTACAAATGTGTGGTTGTAGAGAAGATATTTGAAAATTTGTCATTTCCCCCCCCCCCCCCAGTTTTTGTCCCACCCTAAGGGGTGCAGGAGACTTGAAATTTACAATTTTTACCCCCCTTGTCCAACCAATGTTTCATACCAAGTTTAACAGAAAAAATAGAATGGTAATTATGAAGGACTTAGAAATGTTGCATTGTTAAAAGACGACGCACGACGCATTTTGCAATACGACGGACGCTGACCAAATGTAATAGTATAGTAAAGTAAAACAAATGTTATATTCCCCTCAAAGTGTGAAGTGAATATCACATAACAAGTCTATTTCTGAATATCACATAACAAGTCTATTTCTGAATATCACATAACAAGTCTATTTCTGAATATCACATAACAAGTCTATTTCTGAATATCACATAACATGTCTATTTCTTTACATTGTTGGATCATTCGATTATATGGTAACCATGCTTATTTCAAGAACCATAAATTGACAAATTTTATGATATCGTTTTGTGAAAAGATAAATTAATCCGACTTAACTCACTATGAGTTAAAGGACACAACGCATGTTTCTAAACTTTTTCATTTTTTCAGCTGCCTAAAACTACTTTAAATGTGTTTTAAATGAAATATTTTGCGTAGTTTTCGAGTTTGAAAGCGATGAAATTGAAATGAACAGAACAAGTATTTGGTGTTCAGGCAAAGAAACATAACTCTTGCAATCAATTAAATTGCACAGTTTTGACACTATCCCCCCAAATACCTATTATGACACTTTCCCTCTTTCTAGTCCCTGTGTATATATAGTGCGCAAGCGCTAATTGCTAGTCCTTTTTAAGTTGTATGTCAACGAAAATCCAAACCCTCCCCCCCCCCTTTTTTCTAAGCATATATGCATACCATCCTTGTTGCGTTTTTGCTGTCTCTCTTTTTGTGTATTTTCAGATTCATTTTGTCAACGTGACTCGACTCTCCGCCTTCACGAAGCGTCATGGTTCTACGAATTTACGAGACTCTCCGCCTTCACGAAGCGTCATGGTTCTACGAATTTACGAGGTGTCATTGGTCAGTAATAGACAATTAGACAATCGCCTAATTTTGCTAAGCCTGCCACAGATTTTGTTTCAGTCCAGGTCCGTGGCCATGCTTATTGACATTGAATGATTGATTGATATATTGACACATTGGTAGATTGAAATATTGATTGAAAATATTGAGTGAATTATTGATTGATTGACACATTGGTGGATTGAAATATTGATTGAACATATTGAATGAATTATTGATATATCGATTGACACATTGATGGATTGAAATATTGATTGATTGAAAATATTGAGTGAATTATTGATTGATTGATTCAAACATGCATGGACTATTGATGCTACAACATAACTATCCAAAAGTCGTTGTAGATCATGCATTTCATTACAGAGTTTATTTGATATACATACTGATGTTTGTATTGATATGAACACAGTCGTTAAATTGGAAATATGTTTTTATTAAGTAAAGCCATCACAAATGCCATTACGTGTCATCGTTCTGTTCTATTGAAATAATCACCTGAGCATACATGTACATACATATCTTGCATCTAGAAAAATATTTGATATCATGATTTATACACTCTATGAGCGCATTAGTACATAAATTGTACTTTGGCACATTTTTATGTTATCTTACAGTTTACAAGGTTTATTCAACGAAATAACAAATAGAGTTAATAAATTATGGCACTGAACACAATTTAAAAAATATAGGGAAGGCTGCAGTCGTCAATAATGCTAATAGAAATAAAATACTGCATCCCTATCAATGAATATTACGACCATTGGCGTAGCTTGGGTTCGAATATTACCGAGACAGGGGGTCTGGGGGGCGCAGATATATAGGGGGGGGGGGTGTGCTTACGAAAGTATTTTACAAGAGTATCAAAATATTGATATATCACAGACAAAGAAAAATAATTATTAGAAATTTATAAATGTTCATCATATGTAAAATATATTATCAACAACAAAAGATATGGTGAGAATTTAGCAGCCTCAATTTGGCACATGTTTTGCTTTTGCTACTTTAGTGAAAGACAATTGTTTCAGGTGAGTTATATTGTAAAGTTAAAACATATGCAACAGATAATACTGAAACTAAAACAAATTTTGCAACAATCTGTATATAAAACATTACCCTACGGGTTCCCTCTAATTCCTTAACAGTTTGAAAAAATTCCATGTGGCAGATGTATTGTGTGATCAAAAAGTCGAGACAGTGAACTTTACATGCATAGCATCACAATATTAGTGTCATAGAGAAAAACATACTGTAAAAATATTGGTGCATAATGTAAAATGTAACGTCATGGCACATCATTATCACCGGTTTCGTATTTCTTAAAATTAAAATGTTATGACCAGTTGAACAACATTCTGGGCAATATACCACGACATGATATGTGCCTCTTGATTGGTGATTTTAATGCTAGAATGGGACAAGATACAACAGCATATCCCAGAGTAATAGGCCATGGGTGACATGAACGAGAATGGACAGAGACTCCTTGACATATGTAGTACCCATGGTTTAGTAATTGTTGGTACCATCTTTCAGCACAAGGAAATTCATAAGTATACGTGGACTAGCAATACAGTATCAAGAACAAGAGCACAGCTTGATCATATCATCATCAATAGTAGATGGAAACGCTCCATGACAGACTGTAGAACCTACAGGGGTGCTGATATCTTCAGCGACCATGAGCTACTAATTTCTACTACCACCATGAAACTGGCAAAACCTAAATCAAGGGGTGCAAAAGGAAAGTTTGCCACTTACAAACTTAACGACCAGATAATGAAAGAAAAATACCAACAAGAAGTGAAGAAACATCTGATAGAGGAGAACAGTCAACAGCTTGAGATAGAAGAAGACTGGGATAACATCAAAAATGGAATTCTACATGCTGCAGAAAACACCATTGGTAGGATTAGGCATAAAAGAAAAGAATGGATTAGTGTTCAAACAGAAGAATTGGTGGAAAAGAGACGAACGGCAAAAGCAAGGAAGGATTCAACTGGAACTATATGAAGCTCAAAGGAATACAGAAAGCTTGATGCCCTTGTAAAAAAAAAGAAGTGCAAACTGAAGAACAACAAGTCAGCTGGTACAGACAGTGTTACAACAGAACTGATAAAATGTGGAGGTCAACCCACCAGAGCCAGGTTCTATTCACTCTTGCTTAAGATCTGGCAAGAAGAGCAGGTGCCTCTAGACTGGAAAAAAATGAACTTTGTATTCTCTTTAAAAAAGGTGACATCAAAGACTGCAAGAACTACAGGGGCATTGCACTATTATCTGTGGCAGGAAAAGCCTTCGCCTGGATTGTATTGAACAGGATAAAAGATGCTGTTGATAAAAGACTACGAGAGAATCAAGCAGGATTTTGGAGATCGAGAGGATGTATTGACCAAATATTTTGTCTAAGAATACTGATCGGAAAATGCCTTGAGTTTCAAATACCAGCAGTCACCACTTTTGAGGACTTTAAAGCAGCTTTTGACAGCGTACATAGACCATCCTTATGGAGAATAATAAAAGAATACGGCATCCCAGATAAGATCATAAGCATTATCAGAAACACCTATAATGGATCTCAGGCTAGAGTGAAAGTAGGAGGCGAATTTTCCGACTGGTTTTTTGTTCGAGACTGGGATGAGGCAAGGTTGTGTTTGGTCTCCTCTACTGTTTGGCATTCTCATAGACTGGGTATTAAGAAAATCCTGTGACAGTCATGGATTGCAGATGAAGAAGCGTGTTCGTACACTCAGGGGAATCGAGGACGGTTGGAAACTATCAGACCTCGACTTTGCTGATGATGTGGCTCTGATAGAACCAGACGAGGAAAAATCAGCAGCAGCACTGGCAAGACTCAGGAGAACAAGGTTGGCCTTGTAGTTTCTGCAGAGAAAACCAAGGTTATGCTAATAGGTGAAACATCGGCATACGTGAAAGATGGAGAGTCTACCATTGATAAAGTTGAGAAGTTTAACTACCTAGGCTAAACTGTAACACCAATTAATTCCATCGATACTGAGCTGAACATTCGTATAGGAAAAGCCGCCAATGCATTTAAGAACTTGCGCAACACTTGGGGAGCAAAGATCAGTCTTAAAATAAAAATGAGAATATATAGAGCAGTTGTCATTCCAACATTGTTGTATGCATCTGAGACATGGGGCACAACCAGGAAACATGAGCAACGACTAGACGCCTTCGATTCCAGATGTCTTAGAATTATTCTGAAGACCAAATGGTGGGAACGAAGGCGCAACAGTGACATTCGAGAGCTCACAGATCAACCATATGCCTCAACACTACTCATGAGGAATCGGCTGAGATGGTTTGGTCACATGTCGAGGATGGGAGACGAAAGATTCCCTAAGCGAATGTACGAGTGGGACCCTACATCGGTCGGAGGCAGACGAAAACAAGGACGACAACGGCAGAGATGGCGAGACACGCTGGTAAGGAACTTTACAACTGCGGGCCTAACATATCAGGAGGCCGAAAATATAGCCAAAAACTGTGACATGGAGAAATACCATAGCGGCACTGATGTGATAATAATCACTAACAGTATCCAGTGAGTGAGTGAGGGTATTTCTTAAAAAAGTATAAATGATTAAGTAACGTGCATACCATCGTCGGTTACCCATGGGTTCTTCTCGTCGATTCTCCATTCATAATCACGTGCAGATTATCAATGCTAGTAAATTTATCCATTGGGAGTTATTTTCAATATATATATATATATATATATATATATATATATATCACTGAATTGAAATTAATCAGAGGGCATCCGTATCTATGACATAATACACAAACGATAAAACTTCATTCAAAGGATCTTCCTGAGGAATGTCGGAATGGACTGAATCGCCGCTGTGGTAAAATGATCGTCTAGCACCAAATATTCTGCTGGTTGCTTGTTGAACACCATCCTCTTGTGTAAGGAATGTAACACCAGCTAAACGAAATCTACAACAGGAAATCTTGTACTTACTCTTTCAAATCTCAGAACAATTTTATCTAATGAAAAGTTATCATATTTATGGCCGGTTACCGAGAATTTAGCATTTAGAGACAATTTATCTCAATTTTCACAAAGTAGATATTGTTAACTTTGATGAAAGGTGAAGATAACGAACAGTGACCAATCGCGTAACTCCTATAAGCAAAACAAAATACAGAGTTGGGCAAACATGGACCCCTGGACACACCAGAGGTGGGGTCAGGTGTCGTGGAGGAGTAAGCATCCCTGTCGACCGGTCACACCGCTGTGAGCCTGAAATCTTGATCAGGTAAACGGGAGTTATACGTAGTCAAAATCAGTGTGCCAAGAACTGCCTAACAATCGGTATAAAACACGTCAGACAGCATCTAACCCAATGATAGGTTGTATTGGCAAACTAGATCGTTATAACGACAATAGAATTTGCGAAATGCTGACTTTTTAAAATCAGGGATCTATGATTAACCATCGGTGGAGATCAAATTAGTCCACTTACCCCTACAGGTAAATATTTCAAGAAATGTTCTCACTGAAATTATCTAATTTTAACTGAAAATCTAGAACAGGATATTTAAAGAAAACACAGAGGCCTATTATTGGAATTCCTCTTATCTATAAATATCTGTTTACAGCCATCGATTATGTCATTAACAAATTTGTTTTGATGTTTTTGAAAAGAACCGGTTTGGAGAAGTTTCAATGTATATGTTTCTCTCTAAATAGCATAATAATGTTTTTAAATGTACCTTGCTCCATTGAAATCAACATGCATAGGTATTTCGTCACTTGAGGAAAACTGCATCCCTTGTATATTGATTGGAAGCACAAGTGGTAGATCATTAGATGAAAGACAGCGAGTTCGATCCCGTGTACCACCGCAGGTGGTAGTTGTACAAGTTCCAGATCTACAAAGATATATTTTATTTTATTTATATATATATATATATATATATATATATATATATATATATATTGGGACTGCATTATATATATATATATATATATATATATATATATATATATATATAATGCAGTCCCAAAATATATTCAGATCACTAGTGCTTTCTGGATTTTAACATCCATCAGGTGAATACAAATGGAATATGATATGATATGATATATATATATATATATATATATCGTACTAACCCTGAATTTGTTGCATTGAAGTTTTCAGGGTTATTGGGTCTGTATGACGCATTACATTGTTCAGTTGTATGAAACCAGTGGTTAATGCGATTCTGAAGTATACATGTATGTTGTCTATCACACTCTCTAAATCTCCTAAAATAAAAACTAAATCTATACATGGAGTCACTGACAGCATAACAAGACATTTCAGAGGTACGTTAACCTGACTTTCTTACTTACCATGGAAGAACAATGTTGACATGGTTGTATCTCTCTTCAGGTGATGAGCAGTCTGGATTATCACACATGCCTTGCACAACACTCGAAAAATCAAAAGCAGGTAGCACCAAGTTTCCTTCGTTTAGGTGAAGCCCGGATTCTACAGAAATACCCAGCAGACTAAACCACTCCCTGATAGCATCCTGACTAGAACCATGGAAGTAATGCTGATAAATCCTAAATAATGTCTGAAAGAAATACATGATAGTAGAATGAAAACTATTTCAAACTAAATCTCAAATTAGTAGGGCAATAATGCGTTCTTAATTCTTTAATGCTTGAAATATTTTCTTTAAACTTCGATTGGAGGGCATATCAGAAATTGGTTTGTGTTGTTTGCATTTTTGACAAACAATCTGATGTATAATAAACGGACTATTTTGAGGCGATATTTAGTCTACAAGAATCACAATATCAGTCTGATTCAGGTGGAATCTTGAATCTGATTATAGCATGATATCTGCATTTTTTCATCATTTACAATCCCGTGGGGATCCGGGTTAGAATAGGTCCTCAGTACCCCTTGCTTGTCGCAGAAGGCGACTAAATGGGGCGGTCCTTTGGATGAGAATGCAAAAACCGAGGTCCCGTGTCACAGCAGGTGTGGCACGATAAAGACCCCTCTCTGCTCAAAGGTCGTGAGCGCTGAGCATAGGCTTAAATTTTGCAGACCTTCACCGTCTCCATATAAGTGAAATATTCTCGAGAGGGACGTTAAACAACATTCAATCAATCAATTTTCATTTAGAAGCCATTAAGATTAAATTATATTAAATAGCTAGAGTTTGCATAAAGTTAATAGATTTTATAGAATTAGAAAAATATGATAGATTTTCGTTCTTTGTACGTGAAATATCACATTATATAATGTTCAACAATGAGAATACCGTGACACCAATACCGAAGTGTGGGCAGGATAATTCAAAACAAACAATCTTAAAGATAAATAAAGTTTCTCAGTAACGAGTTATTAGTCATAATACCGTGATTAAAGCTTTACGCATTTGAAGAACAGTTTGAGTAAAAGTACAAGGTTTCAAAAAGGGTATTGCAATTTCAGTTTCTTCAATGTGTATTTTCATGAATATTCGATATATTTCTAAGATAGTGACTATTCAAAAGAAAGTACTAGATTAGTGATCATGGCCTTATAAAGTTTGAATCTAATTTCAGAATTTTCATTTATATGGAGACGTCTCCAGCTTTAGGTGAAATGCTACAAATTTAGATCTATATCAGTATTCAGGTTTGTAGCAGTGAGGATCTTTTATCGTGTCAACGACTGCCGCGACATGGGACATTAGCATATCAGGTCTCATCCGAAGGATCCTCGACTCTCACTTCTAAACCCTGAGAGTTTGGCGAAGACGCACTCACTACCCATTTTTACGTCTTAAGTTTGTCACAGCTATGGCACGAGCGGGGCTCGGAATCAACGTTTTTCTGGTCACGAAGCATACGCGACTGGTGATTTTCCTTAGCTAAATCACTTAAACGATATTGAAGTATTGGTAATGGGAATTCACTATCCAAGCTCAAAGAGCAAAATTTTATGATAATCCTCCGACTGCATTATGTCATTGGAATCCTAATTGTGAATATGTATATAGTATCAACAGAAAACAAGTAGAGAGTATGCGTATTACATTTTGGAAATGTTTGAGGAGGGACATGCAAGGTGAAGATAACGAACAGTGATCAATCTGATAACTTTTATAAGCAATACAAAATAGAGAGTTGGGCAAACACGGACCCCTGGACACACCAGAGGTGGGATCAGGTGCCTAGGAGAAGTAAGCATCCCCTGTTGACCGGTCACACCCGCCGTGAGCCCTATATCCTGATTGAGGAGGAACATGTAACACACCTGATAAACAGTCCTTCTTGAAGTTTCCAGCATTGTCCGGAGGCAAACGTCTTCATTCATAGCTTCAACCATTATCATGAAAAATTCACCAACTATGCTGTTTGAGGAATGTGGAGAACTTAAAATATCACAGACCAACAATACAACCACTTAGAGTGACACAGCTCCGTTTACTGTACATGTTCAGTCTACTCCACTTATATATATATACAGAAGTTGCTTATATTGAACTACATGTCTACTCCACTTACATGTATACTGAAGTGGCTTATATTGAACTACATGTCTACTCCACTTACAAGTATACTGAAGTTGCTTATATTGAACTACATGTACCCGGTGTCTGTTATCAAATCCCCAGAAACATTATTTAGGTAGTTCAGCATTGATTATATTGAACTTTGGCCATAAGAAAATTCTGACAGCTCTTTTTTTAACCACAAGTGTTGAAATCAAGTAGTCTATTCCAAATATATGTCGCTCACCAAGGTGTAAAATGAGAAAATTGTAAAAATCTAGGCTAAAAGAAACTTGAGTTTTTCACAAAGTTATGCAATATGGCAGAGACCGATAGATACAAACATCTTTCATTTATTTGGCATGCTCATAATTACGTGTGTATCTAAAACACCTCCACAATCTCTCAGGTGCCTAGGAGTGGTAAGCATCCCCTGTTGACCGGTCACATCCGCCGTGAGCCCTATATCCTGATCAGGTAAACGGAGTTATCCGCAGTCAAAATCAGTGTGCCAAGAACGGCTTAACAATCGGTATGAAACACGCCAGACAGCATTTGACCCAATGCGAGGTTGTATTGACGAACTAGATCGTTATAACGACCATAGAATTTTCGAAATGCTGACTTCAATCGAAACTGTTGAAATCCCTGTACCATCAACTTGTTTGTCAGTAGCTTACTTCGATTTAAAAACTGACTATATCCAGAACAAGCTCTTGCATATCGAATCAGTTGAGATATATAAACACCATATGCAGGTGATAATGGAATATTGCTACACAAATATGGGAAGTTGACGATGGAGAAGCTGAAATCATCCCGTTTGTCATACAATTGAGTTGTCAGTTTACCGTTAATGTCTACTTTCAATAAAATATCTAAGTATGAAGCAGAAGTGGACAACTCTGTGGTGTCCTTTATTTCGAGCTCACAGGGATATATCAAATCGACATATGAATGAAAGCTATCATTGAAGATTGAATGCATGAAAATTGCACTAGAAAAAATCATATTATGTTATAATACACTGCATATAAGGTGTACATGAGATAATAGGTATATAGGAATAGTATTTGGAGTCATAACACACACACACACACACACATACATATATATATAAATGAATAGTCATTGGACTTTCTCATAATAAATAATGTAGTCATTTTGGAATCAGTTGCTTTAAGGAAATTCCTCTTATTTGACAAATCTTCAATAAATTTAGACAGGCATTTCAATACACTATAGGACTTCGAATTCAATAATAACTTTGACCTAATATTGTCATCATTGATCAGCTTAAAATCAAAGTTATGTATCATTAATAAAATATTGAATAGGGATTCTGTTTATTGTTCATAACATTTACACAACCATAGGAAGTGAGTTTCATTTTCTATGTTATTACTATTGCATAGTTTACAAATTCTATAATTATGCTTATATTTTATTATATTTACCTGATCAGTATATAGGGCTCATGGCGGGTGTGACCGGTCGACAGGGGATGCTTACTCCCCCTAGGCACCTGACCCCACCTATGGTGTGTCCAGGGATCCGTGTTTGCCCAACTATCTACTTTGTATTGCTTGTAGGAGTTATGAGATTGATCACTGTTCGTTATCTTCACCTTTCATGCTCAACTCCAATATGTCTTCCTCTTTCAATTTCTAAATTGTGTAAACTCAGTCCAAGTTTTGCTAATGCAGACCTATCTGATCTATATGTAAGGATATCAACATAAAGAGACCTAGAGTTCATTTCATATACATTTCTGAAGAATTTAAGTTCTTTGAAACAGACACACACAACAGAAGACATACTCATACCTTATAGAAGGGTCCTTAAGCAATGTTTTCAGATTTAGTAAAGAACAGACATTCAGATAAAAAAGCACCTGCTTGATACTTACTTTGTATTTCTATTGCATCCATTGAATCTGTGGATGGAAGGTATTCAATGCGACTGCTTAGTCTCGGTATTGGCGGTTCTTGAATATCATTCGATGGTAGATTTAAAAGCTGCCTGGGTATATTTTGTATTTCTATTGCATCCATTGAATCTGTGGATGGAAGGTATTCAATGCGACTGCTTAGTCGAGGTAATGGCGGTTCTTGAATATCATTATTCGATGGTAGATTAAAAAGCTGCCTGGGTATATGCTGCCCATTGCAAACTACGACATGTTGATTATCTAGTGTGCATACCTCCGTACATTGTACAATTCGACTAGTTGTTCTGTTATCATTTTCTCCGTGATCACGAGGGGAGACAATGTTTCTTTGGTTTGCGGAGAGACCATGGTCTGTTTGGTTTTGTCCATGGACCGGGTACATATAAATACACCTGAACGCATTATAATTATGTGGTCCGTCGTCGTACGGTTTTCTAAGTATACCGTCCAGTTGAAAGTATTTGAAATCTACCTTTGCGTAATAGTTGCTATAGTGTTCGCAGATTATGTAAATAGTCAACAAAACGGACACAACAATACTGGGCGTTCCTGCCGCCATGAAATCGAAAGTAGGCACCCTCTATTTTTAGTAATGGGGAATTCTGATGAGCATTTTTACAAGATAATGTACAGTGATCAATCTCATAAATTCAATGAAAAATACAAAATTGAAAACAGGAAAAACACGAACCCCCTGGAAACACAAGCGATGCTACATGTAACAGGTGCCTAGGAATAGTACGTATCTCCTGTTGTCAAGTCACATTCGCCGAGAGCGTCTCTCTTACTCCTCACTATCGTTCGTCGATTACGCATGTGCAACGCTCTTTACCGACGAGTTATTCTGGGAATCGAACCAGGAAGTAATGTTGTTGTGTCAGACGATATATTTTTCATCAAAACCAATGTTATCGGTAAGTTTTAGCAAAATAGATTCAAACATGGTAGAATTCTCATTTTTCTAAAAATGCACTAACAAACCATGTGCAACAATAAACATTATTTGGTTAGTTCCAAGTCCAATCTATTTGAATCGTTTCCATAATGTCGTCTGGTAATTATTGATGTTTATATCACATGACTGTTGCCAATGCAAAACAAGAGGCCCATGGGCCACATCGCTCACCTGAGTCACCTTGGTCCATATCAGAAGATTTTCCATATCTATTTGCATGTAAAACCGTAGTCCCTATTATGGCCCCAAACCTTCCCCTGGAGGCCATGGTTTTTGCAAACTTGAATCTACACTATGTCAGAAAGCTTTCATGTAAATGTGAACTTCTTTGGCCCAATGGTTCTTGAGAAGAAGATTTTTAAAGATTTTCCCTATATATTTGTATGAAAAACTTTGATCCCCTATTGTGGCCCCATCCTACCCCAGGGGGGCATGATTTTAACAAACCTGAATCTGCACTATATCAGAAAGCTTTCATATAAATCTCAGCTTTTCTGGCTTAGTGGTTCTGGGAAGAAGATTTTTAAAGATTTTTCCTATATATTTGTATGTAAAACTTTGACCCCCTATTGTGACCCCATCCGACCCCCGGGGGCCATGATCTTAACAATTTATAATCTGCACTATATCAGGAAGCTTTCATATAAACCTCAGCTTTTCTGGCTCAGTGGTTCTTGAGAAGAAGATTTTAAAAGATTTTTCCTATAAATTTGTATGTAAAATTTTGAGGCCCCATCCAATCCCCGGGGTCCATGATTTTAACAAACTTGAATCTGCACTATATCAAAAAAAAAAAACAACAACGAAAAAAACCCAAAAAAACCCACCAAACTTTGACCCCCTATTGTGGCCCCATCCGACCCCCGGGGGCCATGATTTTAACAATTTAGAATCTGCACTATATCAGGAAGCTTTCATATAAATCTCAGCTTTTCTGGCCCAGTGGTTCTTGAGAAGAAGATTTTTTAATGACCCTACCCTATTTTTACTTTTTCTTGAATATCTCCCCTTGGAAGGTGGCCTGGCCCTTTATTTTAACAATTTAGAATTCCCTTTACCTAAGG
Source organism: Ostrea edulis (assembly GCF_947568905.1). Lineage (NCBI taxonomy): Eukaryota > Metazoa > Mollusca > Bivalvia > Ostreida > Ostreidae > Ostrea > Ostrea edulis. Next base: position 18,536,762 of record NC_079168.1, read on the forward strand.
ATGTTTTGTGCCAACTTTGGTTGAAATTGGCCCAGTGGTTGTTGAGAAGAAGTTGAAAATGTGAAAAGTTTACAGACGGACGGACGGACGCCGGAATACGGGTGATCAGAAAAGCTCACTTGAGCTTTCAGCTCAGGTGAGCTAAAAAGGTGAAGTGATTTCCTATACACAAAACACCGGAAAAACACTTAGAAACGCATATATTGGCCAATAAACAGAACAACTTACAAAGGGTCAACGAATATGCGAACTATAGTGCTGCACTTTCTAAAGCACATCTGCTCTCCTTAGAGTTCGCGGGTAAGAGAAAGAGAATTGCACGTGCAGGCTCAGAGGACTCCGAGCCCGACCAGAAATACAAAAATCCACCCCCCAAAAACCCTACACCCCCCATTTCGAGGAATGTCCCAATTCCGATATGTTAAACCTGCAGCACTGTAGCTTACAATAGATACATACAATCGCATAAATAAATGAATGAATTACACCTATGATTTACAGTATAATAAACTTTACTCTATAAAATCATAGCACTTTAGCAGTCCAAAAAGTTCACAACACAGAAAGTCACGGTCACACAACGCATCACAGAAAATCCAGTAACAGTTAAGTCACATCACAGAGTCACATACGGACATAAACTTTCCATATGAATACGTCACAGGACAGGTACCATCTTGGACATCGGACACGGCACATCACACCAGAGGACATTACATCTTCCAGGTCATCAGATCCAGAAACACCATAAGGAAATACCCCTGCCCGAGAACGGCTGGGCTACTGCAGACTAACCTACCCTTCCCAGCATTTTGGGGTACTGTGTGCATGGAGGAGTTCACACCCCTCACATAACTCATTAACTTTCTTTCGTACCCCCTTGCGATGACCAAACCTGGGTTGTCCCTGGTTCACTGTCAGTTGAACATGGAATGCATAGCCATTACCCCACGACCAATGGAAACTTGCGAAGCCACAAGCAACAAACCCACTCCGTTCATTGCTTAGACATTTATCAGGATGAAGCCTCTCAGTCAGAGAAGGAACACTACTATCCCACCAGGTCGAACCGGACAGAGCCACAAACCCCGCATCCGCGGGGTCATCTCCATGAAACGCAGACACAACACACCCTCCATCAGACCAACACACAATGGTACATCTGTCAGGTGCCTTGGGGACACACTCCCCTGGGAACTGATAGGCCACTGCTTCAATCATGACTGGGGGATTTATAATGATTAGACTGTGCCGCTCAGCTACAGTCTCTAGCACTACAACTGAGGCCTGCATGCTTTCACTCTTGCATGGAATACCAACACAGCTCTCATCACAAACCTCTGCGCATGCATCGATTTCCACCTGGAATAATCCAGACTCACCAACACGACACTCAACTGCACCCCCCCCCCCCGACTCGTCATCCGCATCCGACCATCAACGGAATGCAATACCAGAGCCCGTGCCACCTCATTATCCCGCTGTCCAGCACTACTGGTTCAACCACTCAAACCGAACTGATCATGAGCCGAGAGGCACGAGTTACCGATCACACCAGGCGGAACATCAGACAGTGCCTCAACCTGACACCCAAACTCAACATCAGTGACAAAACCATTGTCACCATCCCAACCCTCGGACACTTTGGAAGGATTATCATCCACATCGCAGAACACATCAACAGCCATGTCAACATCAAAACCCAGAGAACACCCAGAGCTACCCCAAGAAGTCAAATCACTATGGCAACCGACACTATCCCCGGTGTTCTCCAGCCCACCACCCTGGTGACTAACACCTGCCTCAGTGTCCTCCGGCCAACCACACAACTTCTCATCTGTGCCTGGTAGCACCCCTGTCTGCGCCGACCCTGTGTCCCTGACCCCTACTTCACCCTGGGCCCTCTGAACAACGACACCCGTCGACAACAAAACACTACTATCCACCACAGACACACCACTACTCGGTTTCACTGGCATTCTGACCTCATGACATACACTGTCGACTGCTGACCCTGCTGGACTGGAGGTACCTAATAAGGGTTTACAGAGCACTTGCCCCGACCTATTTTGAGCCCCAGTCCCTGGAGATCGATCAACTAACACACCCTGACTAGACAACTTGGGACCATCTCTACAGTATTCTGTACTGATATGCCTAACCAGTGAAAATCTCGATCTTGACCTGCTATGTCTAATCCCCTGTCTGACTGGCGAGCGACCAAAATTCATACCCCGTCTACATTGTCCCTATGCCCCACGGACACCTCATCCACCTGTAACTCCAACTGTGATGCTACCTGCAATGTGCCTTTCCCAAAACGCTGCTCAAAACGAGCTATTATTTCACCGAATGTCATCTCTTTCCCTTGGGAGGAGAGTATATGGAAATACTCCAGGGCTGCCCCCTCTACCGAGACACTTAATGCCAGAACACTGTCGTCGTCATTCCACCCATAATAACGGGCCAAGGTTTTGAACTTTGCGTAGAACAAAACTTACTCTAAACTACCATCATACTCGAGGCTCTCAGCCTCCACGGGGATGTAACGCCCCAACCTTCCCGAATGGCCACTTGGTGACCACGATGAGGAAGTCCCTGAGAGTCTCTCAGAGGGTCCTAACAAACAGGCTTCACTGCTGAAGGGTGGGGCGAATGAGACTTCCCTGTTTGTCCCGACTGACCCAAACTCCATATCATCTACATTCCGTCCCTGGGAATTAGATGAGTGGCCTTGTGTCCCGGGGGATTCCCTACTTACTGGGTTTACATATCCCCTACGAATCTGGGCAACACCATACACACTTGAGTTATGTGGGCTATCGTTGCTACATGTATACAGGGGCTCCCCCCCCCCAAGGGACTGCTCCCCTACTCTGGCGTAACTGCCCTACACCACCATTGATATCTGAGGTATGACTGGCCCTACTTCCCCAACTACCACCCTCCCTGGGTGATACTTCTCTGGGGTTACCACCATCGTCTCCACTGTACATTCGGATACCTGTGCCCGATTGCCCAGAATGACCACCCTGGGACAATGATGTCCCCCATAGGACGAAGTAAACTGGGTATCACTTGGCATGCTTGCCATACTGGGGATACCGATATCCCCACTGTTACCAGCATGAATGGACTGTGCATCTCAGTTCCCAACGGGGGATCCCCCACTACTGTGGTCCTCCCTGGCAACTGGTCCCTGGGAGTGCCTACACCCTAAGGAATCCAACAACCCATCCAGCAACTGTGTCTTAAATTCAAACCTAGCCTCCACGGCATCTAGCTTAGGCAAGAACTCCTCGTCCCCTGGTGCATACCCGACCTTTATCTACCCCTCAACATTGCTGTTATCGCCCCTTGCGGGATCCCTAGTATCCCTGGGTCAAGGACATATCAACTTCTCCCAGTAATGTAGTATCCCTACGCCCATGTACCTCCGGGGTACTGTACAATGGCGGTCTAATAGGTGTGATAAAACCAAATAGCTGATACACTCTGCCAGGTGCTGAGCCCCCCACGTTGTCTGCAAGCTGCCCCTTGGCCCCTGCTGTGCTACCCAGCCTAGCCTCCTGGCCCCCAGGCCACTCAACAACCCGGGACTCCCCCTACCTCGACCAAACGACCACTGTTTCCGTTCCATATCTACCCACCTAACTGCCTAGCACGCAATACACACAGCAATGCAATATAGCACCTAATGAACCTACTAGGCCTGCTGCCACACAGCTATCAAATAATATACATATACTAAACTAATCAATCACAATTGCATAATAAAAATCACTGTCGATTCCCTATCGATAAGAAACAATGCACACAATTGATCAGTTAACAAAACTAGCCTAATTCCAGCATTTCAAAATGGTTCCCACCTGCGACCATTGTTATGATCCGCGGCGCAGGTGGGCAAAATATCCTACCTGGGACGCCAATGAAGTGATTTCCTATACACAAAACACCGGAAAAACACTTAGAAACACATATATTGGCCAATAAACAGAACAATTTACAAAGGGTCAACGAATATGCGAACTATAGTGCTGCACTTTCTAAAGCACATCTGCTCTCCTTAGAGATTGTTGGTAAGAGGACTCCGAGCCCGACCAGAAATACAAAAAATCCACACACCCCACCCACCCCACCCCCCAAAAAACCCCACTACAAATGTATGGAAAGCCAGACTGGTTAAAATTAAGTAGATATTTTCCTGAATATTCGAATTATTTATGATGCAGGATCATATTTAATAAATCAATAATATACATAATCATCTTCAATCATTTGTAAGAATATAAGACTCTCTTATGAGTAGCCATGAAATATAAGGTGATTCCATCCGAGGGTTGCAAAAAAGCTGTGAAACCCGAGGCTTTGCCGAGGGTTTTACCGCTTTTTTACAACCCCGAGGGTGGAATCACCTTAATATTTCATGGCAACTCATAAGAGAGTATTTTTCTCTCATATTTCTAGAGTTTTCCGTTTTCCTTGTGCCTAGCAACGCCATTTTGAGAATTTTCCAATTAATTAATTTTTCTCTGTACATTAAAAATAACACCAGAATCGAATTCTACGACCTTCATTTTGGCAACTACGTTGCCGACAACAAATCGGCCGACGAGTGTATAAGTGAATTGTATTAGAGTTATTCCTCTTTGAATAAATCAATAATCAGGGTGCGTGACGTAACTCGACAGTCATCAGCGCGAAACATTTTGACAGACCTAATCAGAATATGCATTCACAACTGCACGTTTTTTCTTTTCTTTAAAGGAGCATTGATATTGATATTAATTAAGCAGTTATTTAATGACGAATGTGTGAAGAGGAATTCCAAGTGGTTTTTGTTGGTGAATATGGGCATGGCTAGACTTTCGTTTTTCACGCGTGCAAGGACTCGAGTCTCATGGACATTGAAGGCACTTATTTCACCTGAGACACGGACAGTAGACTTTGACAGAGTGAATGTGGAGGTAGGCCTAGAAGTAATAGACCGTGTGGGCTGGGTTTCTGTGAACGGGCATAATGCACCGGATGACATGGGTGTATGAGGAATTTTTGACTGTTGTTGAGTGTGCAGTAATTGTTCAAGGAATGTGTATTTTTGTGTCCGGTCACATACACCTGGAGATTATGAGGGACATTACAATCTGTCATTTTTTGTACAAGAGCGTTGCAGACGCTAGTGTTCGTCAATCGAGGCGAGGTAAGTTGCAAGCTAGTTGTGTATTGATTATGACGTCACGGGATATGTAAGATAACGTCACGTGATATGAAAGATAGAAATATCTTACATACCTTTCTTTCATAGAATATCTGTATCTTACATACGTAAGATATGAGAGAAATAAGAAAAAATTACTAGTATTTGGAAAGTAAATAAATGTAGGGTGGGAGAAATTAACCAAAAAATATGATTTCATTTATTATTTATCAACTTATAGAGTAAGAATTAAATTAAAGAAGACATAGTATAAATTGATTTTATTTTAGATTATAACAGGTCAAAGGTAAAAAGAGGCTAAATTATAACAGAGCCAATCTTGAAAGGTCATATGATGCAGTTACAGCAGAAGGAATGTCTGTGTACAAGGCATCGAAAATATTCTATGTGCCAACGCAAACTCTCAGAGACAGAGCAGAAGGGAAAATAACTCTCGATTCAAAAGTATGACATGCTACAATTTTCACACATGGGGAAGAAGCATTGGCACAACATTGGTTCACATGGCAGCAATTGGCTATAGATACATGAAAATGAGCATACAGCGTATGGGTAAGGACTATGTTCATTCACTCACTAAACATCTTCAAATCAAGCAAGGATGAAGTTCTGCCCAGTTAAGCACCAATTGGTTTTTATGAAAAGATGGCCAATGTTAAAGCTTGTGAAACCTCAGAAACTTTCAATAGCAAGAGCAAAAAGTGCTTCACCAGATGCAATAAAGAGATACTTTCAGAAATTGTTGACACTTATTATTCACCATGGCTTATCTGAAAAACCTCCCGGAATTTACAATATACATGAAACAGGTATATCAACATACCACTCTCCTCTCAAGGTTGTGTGTGGAAAAATATTAAACCCCCAGTCAGTTACTTCTCAGAGGTCACCAACAGTCACTCATTGCTGGTGGGAATGCTGTGGGCAAATATATACCCTGACCCATTTTATGTGTTTCCTGGGAAAAGGTGGAATCAGGAGTTCTTGAATGAACAATGAGTGAAGGTGGCTGGTCTAATGGGGCAATATTTGAAAACTACTTGACCAAACATTTTACAGCTAATGTTGGCATAACTAATTATCCAAATCAAGACCCAATACTTTGTTTGATGGACATCGTTCCCATATCAAAACAACACGTCATACTTTTTTTCCTTCCTCCTCATAGTAGTCACTTAACACAGCCATTGGATGTGGGGATCTTTGAAAGAATATTTACAACAGAGAGTGTGCTGTTTTCATGCAAAAGAACTCAGGTTGTAGTATAACAAAGTATGATATACAATGTAGCTGCTCTTACTAGAAAACCATACCTAAAGGCAATGTGTTCAGAAAATCTTATATCAGCTTTTTAAGAAGACAGGAATATTTCCAGTAAACACAAAAGCCATCACTATTGAACAAACTGCCCCATCTACCATATTTTACTCAAAACCAGCTGAAGATGATGATTATCTAGCACATGATATTGGAAGTGCTTGTGTAGTTCCTCAGGTCCATGAGAGTTTGAACGAGTCACAAGTTGAGCAAAATGTCAACAATTCAAGCACATGTAGCGGTATGAACCATGAACCATTACCAGATCATGCAACAGAAGACTTGGGCACATATGTTCTACTATCACCAGAAATTCACACCCTCAGATGTTCAAAAACCCTTAGAATTCTTCAAAACAAGAAAAATTACATCTGTTCCTGAGAAAACGAAAAAGCGCAAATTTGTCACTCCGTTCCTTGCTGGCAACTTGTCGAAGAAATCTAACATGAAAATATTAGAAACGGCAAACAGTTAAAAACTCAAACCAAGTTCGTCAGAAGAAAGAAAGAAACCGGGTTCAAAGGACCCGAATCCAAACATAAAAAACAATCGAAAGTCTCTAAAAAGCCTTCAACGGCTTCAGAAAACGAAATGCCAAGTACATAAGGTTTGAAAACAAGTAGACAAGTGCATCGACCAAATGAAGATGAGGAGAGTGATGACTACACAGATGATGATGAATTATACAGTTTGATATACCGGTTATAATGCAGCATGCTGATTATATTTTGAGGCTAATATTAAGTCTAGAGGAATTGCGTTTTATGTGAAACCTTTAAAATATATTAATAAATGCGAGAAGTATTTCGATTTTTTAAAAAAAAAACCTTTTGACAAAGAGCAAGGAAGGATAAAGGTCCCATGTGGCCCTAATTGTTTACTTAATTTTAAAATAGATTTAAAACTGTGATACCTTGGTAAATTTAAGTTCCAAGATGATGTCTATAGAATTATTTGTCACAATCATCAATGGAAATGGCAAAAACTGCCACAGATTTGAGCAAATTTAGTGTTTCTTTTGATCTTTTTACATACATTTTACTTTGGAAAACATCGAGCAAACGTTTACCTATGCATCACTTTCATATCAAGTTTTTTTCCTGCTGATGTAGGTATAGAAACTATAAAAGTTTGATCATCAAACATTTGCTTCGAATTTGTCAATAATTGGCAAAAATAATCATCTACAAGAACGTTATAGAACTCTGTGAGATAGTGTTATTGCACCTAGAAAATATGGCAATTCACAAAAGGTACGAGAAAGAAAAATATAACTTCCGGAAGAAAAAATGTGTAAAAGAAAAGACATAATTTTTACTTTTAATGAAATCCACATTTCAAAATCTTAAGTTCCTTATTCTATTACTTTTTCATTAAATCAAAATATGATTCGTATCATCATATTTCAAAGTTTATACCAGAAACGTTTAAGACAGCAGGTAATATTTCATAATTCTACGAACACAATTTTAAAGATATGTATGTTTATTCACAATGATCAACAATACAAATGTCTTTTGATCATTAGTACCTGATGAGGTAGAATTATCTGACATGAAAACACGTGACATTCATGAATTTTTACAAGATAAACAACAGTTGCGACGAAAGTTTGCAAATTTACAAAACTTCATTAATTTAACAACACTGCAGTATTCTGATTTGTCTTTGCATGCTGAAAAAGAAAACAAAAATTAAAGTCAACGCAACTGGTGCAAGCTGTACAAGGTCGGTGTTAAGTAAAATCAACTTTAGATTTTATCAATGGCATTATGAGTTTAAAAATTACGTATGGATACTAACTCTCAACACAACGTCCCATTTTGCAGACTTTGACAGTCTTTGGGCGCTGGACAGAAGCACAGTGACGCCCTGCTGAAATTTTCGTTTTAGCCCACACACAGCTGAGAGTTCTGGTTTTGAAACCGTTGTGTTCACATTCACCAAGACACTGCGGATATAAAAGACGTGTCAATCATATGGTACACTGTGATATCGTTATGATGGACAACTCTGTGAAATAAATGTTGACTCTCTCTCTCTCCCTCTCTCTCTCTCTTTCTCTCTCTCTCTCTCTCTCTCTCTCTCTCTCTCTCTCTCTCTCTCTCTCTCTCTCTGACTTTTTACTCAACCACAATAATTTTCGAAGTTTGACCAAAAATACCCCTAAATGTAAAATGAAATAAAATCATCACAATGGTAGTATACTTAAAAAATGACACTCCCTTCTTCCTGTGGCTACATGTACAAGGAAGGAATCAATAATTATGCCAATCAGAATATATTATAGAGTCAGAATTACATCAATTTTGCTATGTTCCCAGGTGTAGGCATACCTCTGTCCATTTAGAAGCAGTCCAGGTTGCCTTGCAGTCATTATTTGAACATTCTTTTTCAGATGGAGGAATGTGGCCCAGTTTGTCACAGTGTGAAGTATCATTCATAATTTGACCATTTGATAAACAATGTACTTCTCGTCTTCGTAAAGCAACCCTATCTCTCACACATTCTGTCGATGAACACTACAAGAGAATTAACATATTAGGATCATCCTTATTTCTAGATATTCTTAGAATGGTTAGCAAACAAGATGATTTTATACCTCAGACCAGTTTCCTAAATGCCATTCCACGCAAGGAAAGGTATTACAGCTTTGAATCAACAATGGTGCTCTGTGTCCAGCTTTAGTGCAGTACCTCACCGGAAACACTTCATAGTAGTCACGTGTTATGATTTCACAACTGACATTTCGCGATTGTAACCCTCCACCACATGTAGCCGAACACGGACGCCAGTCCGACTGAACGAGATAGAGAGGACTATACCTCCTGGACACAGGGTCAATCTGTTTTGTGGATATGCTTCGTGCCACTAAATTTAATGGTTGAAATCCAGAGAGGTACTTCTCTCTCAACATTGTAGCTTTAAATATGTCATACACACTGCTAAAGGTTAAAGTAGAACTTGATTGTAGGGATCCTGCCTTACACGAATATATCCCAGAATCCAATTCTGGAATGGCGTGTTTGATTTTCAAAAACCTTTTCCGGGTTAACTTTATCCTTCTAGAATAAGTAATATTTGTTCCATTTTTTAACCAACTTATATCTGTTAATAGTATTCCCCTTGTGGGACACTTGAGCAGTACTGTTGTTCCCGGTAAGATTGCTGCTGACATGCCAATTGTAAGTTTTACACGTTTGAGTTTATCGAGTTGAAAGAACTGCACATCCATCGATCTCAATTTGGGTTTTGGGCACACAGATTGATTGCACTTTTGGATATCTATCGGTTGTTTTCTCAGATCACACAAGCTGGAGGTAATATTTATGTACTGTCCTTCTGCATTCTTTTTAGCACAGTAAACATCGCGCCACTGATATCCAGAACCACATGTTACGGAACACTAAAATAATTCCATGAAAAGGATAAGAACAATGCTGTTTCTTGAGCATTGGATATAAGGTATAATCAACTGATATCCTGTACTGAAAATCCAACAAAATTGGCCATAATATCATAGGTATTATAGTTTTGCTTACCTCCCTTTTCCCAGTTAGTTCTTCCCAATTATATTTACCTGTGACCAAGCACCAGCCATCCACTCGGAATTACAGTCTACGTTATTGCACTTTCTGTTGCGCGTTGGGATGGGTTGTTCACACATGTAGTCTGGAAGATGGATCACGTTTCGGTAACCAGCAGCAAACTCCTGGATGCACTCTACATCGCGGTGCATGATTCCACCTCCACAGCTCACCGAACACATCCCAAAATCACCAATTTTCCATCTGAGTAGAATTGTATTGGATACAAGAAATCATAATGCAATCGCTAATATTTTGTTAACGATAAATCTTTCTATGTTAAAGTAAACACACTTTCCAGTATACCGATCTTGTCAGGGGCATTACATAACCGGTGTATATGAAATCACAATACACAATTGTCTTGCTTTTGGGGCATTGGAGAATTAAAACAAGTATGAGGATTAGTAAAGTAATAGTACATGTGTGATGTAGTGTTACCTTTGTGGACAATTGATATCATTGCATACTCGTCTGTCAATGGGGATAAGCCGTGCATTACTGCAATACCTTTCATCGACTGAAGAACCGTTATGTATATTAACACATCTAATGATTGTTTCTTGTACACCTGAAATGATTGGTAAAGAAAAACGTTTCTATCTTTAAAGAATATTGGTTCTTGACTTGATATGTATAGTGCATAACAGATTTGTTCTTGCCATAATCATGAAAATGAATTTCACAAAAAAGTAGAATTCAAGAGTGTTCATCTAAAGAATTTAAGATGAAAATGATGTTAGAATTGCTCAAGACATAAAAATGAAGATGGAAAAATGTTTGGTTTTCAAGTATTTTGATATTAAGCAATTTTCCTTTTGTGTTGTGTAAGTATCTCTATACAGATTGCAAGAAGCACTTACCTCCGAGACAGCTTCTGCTGCATGGCGTCATCCCCACAATACGGTACTCAAACTGATCCACGCACTCTTGTATTACGCAAGGCGACGACTCCACAGGCCTTGTACCTGTAAACGCATCCAAAGAAAATATTATCCTCGGATATTAATCGTAAATCATTTGATGATACTGCGCTTAGTAAAGAGAAACCTTGATAGATAGATAGAGAGATAAATAGATATAGAGATAGAGAGAGAGATATACATGTAGATAGATTGAGAGAGGGGAGAGATAGATAGATAGATAGATAGATAGATAGAGATGTATGAATTGTTCTTCTGTAACAGCAACATTGAAGACAAAATAACACTCTACATACCAGCGCATTCTTCTTCCGGAAGTTCCGACATTTTGTCTGTGCTCGGGACAAAAACTTGGCAGCTGACGACACGCCACTTCCGTCCTTTACCACAAGTTACGCTACATGGCTGCCATTCTCTTGCCACGAATCTATTAATATCAATGATATTCAATCAAAATCGCTCTCGCTTTCTCATACAATGTAATAAAACTTCTTATTCTTACAGGTATTGTTGCCGCTTTAACCATCAAGTCCAAATTTTCAGCAATAGCATCCTTGTCTCGATTATATACTTTCTTTGGATTAATCGCGATAAAAAAATATATATATTTAGTCATGCAATGATATTTTTACTAATTGCATTTCCAACCCAAATCGCATGTTATCAAACGAATCTTAATAGAGTTATTACGCTTTTAAATTGAAAATTAGACCTTAAAAACCTTTACCGATATTATCATAAAATTTCTGTCATGCTCCATATCTCATTAGAAATTAATTCCTCATCACCTGAAATTTAATATATGACCTTGCACACCTATTAAGCCCACCCCAGACAATTAAACCGTGTATTTTGGAATGTTAACAGTGTAACGTTACAGCACCATTGTGCGTTCTAAAACCGATTTATTTGCCTGCAGTATTGAGTTACAGGGAGTCAGTCCCCGCCTATGTTTACACTTTGATCGTATTATCATTACTCAGCGCGGTACAGCTATTATCTAGTACCTTGGGCGGTGTTCCTTCCTTTCTGTGCGATTTTGCGGGGGTATTCGTTTTATTGATCTGCTATCCGACTCCCCGATCATCACTTCTTGAATATCTAGATTGCACACAAAGATTATGTAAAAAATTCAGTAGGTGTGTTACAGTACAAATCTCAATCGTAATATCTGTGTAAATAACATAAAAGTTTGTTACATACATCCTGCTGAAGTAAATGTTCGTTACAACAATTGTCTATTTTTGAAATTTAAAATATAAAATTAATTTCATGTAAATTTATAATTCAATCTTTATGGTTTACTATTCAAAATGCAGTGCAATGTTTGAATGTTGTATATGACATACAAAATTATGTTAATTTGATACGTTAGAAGTATATACAAAAATGCATGGTCATGCTGCTTCATATCATTACTGTACCTTTAAGCATGTAATCTGCATAGCTGGCATCTTTAAAAGAACAAGTATTGTCACTCTAACGTCTAGCAAGCATGGATATAGAATTATAGCGTCGAAATACCAAATATATGACACCATATAAATGTAAAATTGAATATTGCAAAAACACTTATCCCAAGTACAACAATCTATTGGTAGATAATATTAATTATTTTGATACAGAGTTCATTTCCCTTGTTAGTCATATTCATAAACATTTCATGCAAATAACATTTTAGCTGTAACAGAATTACTTAACTCGACCCATACCATATTGAAATGAACACGAAATCGTAGTGTTACAGGGTTGGACCGTTATTGGTTTAGATTTTAGATCACAGAATTCCTTTCCGAAATGTTGGCAGACGACACCTCTGCGTTGAACTCCGGTACCACATGTTACAGAACACTGTGTCAAATTAAAAATCGTCGGTTATGTATTTGGTTTCCAATGTCATAAATAAATACTCGAAACATTATTTAAAAATAAAACATACAGGACAAGTAAGAGCCAAACAGACTTAACACTGAGATGATGCCTTTATTTAAATATATTTTTCTAATTTGAAAACACATGAAGGTACGAACTACGACACTTCATGCCGGCATACTTCCATGAAGAGCGTTGGCGGTTCAAGAAAAGTATGCCAGCGTGAAGCTCGCAGTTCATACCCTTATGTATTTTCAATTTTTCATTTCATTTTCATTTCCATTGGAATTCTCAGTCGTTAAATTAAATGGACTATATTTATCAAGATTTATATGTGCTTTGTTTACATCTACATTATATAAGTGGGGAAATGACTATTATTACAATTTGTAAAGGTACCAAAGGCAAAAACATTGGAAATCTAAATATCTTAAGGTTTGAATTTATAAAACATTTTGTTTAGCTTTCACGTTTTATGCGGAAATCACAGAGCACACATACATTTGCCTAATATGCTAAATATGCATGATCTCATTGGGTTTTTTTTTAAACATATGAAATGCAGCACAAATTTGTTCTTTACATTGAAAGAAATATTTCTGAATATATGGATACGTCCGTACAATGCCTGCTTCCCATTTTGTAAAACCACATTACTTACAGGTGACCAATGACCAACATGCCATAAAGGACAGAATTTGATGTTACACGGTCGTCTGATTTCTGGTGTCATTGCGTTACAGAGCGCTTCGCTGACATACGTTTGGGTAGAATTTGGATGGAACAAAACACATCGCCTGACTCTAGAAGAGAACTTCACTGCGCATGAGCAGTTACTCCACGAACCAAACACCCAATCATACCTACAATTCATATAAAGAGTTTTGGATAAAAATCACCTCGGTGTATATTGCCATATTGCTTATGACGAATTGACATTAACGACCAAATCTGAACCGCAATGTTGACACTGTGAGTTATGATATCAGATTATTCGAATTACGGTATTAAGAGGAGGGGTGGGGGTGTTCAATTCTTTAAGAATCTAAAACATACACAGGTGCAATAACCGGTATGGATTCTTACAAAATATTCCATGCACTTATCGTGATTTGAGGAAGATCCCTATGATACTAGTATATATTATCAAACCTTTTTTAATTTTAATGGTTAACTTCTCTTTCAAGTTATGGTAAAGTTTTACCCGTTGGTCAGATGATTTTCCGGTTTGTGTAAATAGTTCAGCCTTTATGATAAGTACTTTATAATTATAATATCAGATAACCAGGAAGGATCACACAGGGGTGAGAATACATCATTGAAGAATATATTTGGAAGTCCAAACATTAAAACTGTCCTTACTGCAGAGTCGGTCTTATCAAACGTTAGTTCCACAATAACAAGCTCACCTCCCTTCACATTTGCGTGCTTCGCACGTTTGAGTGTAACCTCGTGGCTTATCCTGAGACAGGCATCTTCTCGAGCTGACTCGTGCGCCTGACACTCTGTTCACACACATCAACTTCCTTCTTTTGTATCCTTAATATAAAGCATGATTTCGAAACTTTGAATGCAGATTTATACAAATGTATTGTGACCTTGCTTCATAAACACAGTAATCAAGGTCACAGACTTCTTATCATTGCAGTAGCCATCATCTCAAAAGTCAAATAGGGCATTCTTTTCCAATCTCAATTTGTTTTAATTGTTTGTATGGGTTAATGATGAATAATAATTGTTAATAATGGTAATGAATTAAGGAATGTCCTGTTATGTGAATACATTGCCAAACATTAAAAAAAAGAAGCTTTTGTCATTGAATCGCAAATACCAAAATACGTAATTACAAGTAAATACTTCGTTAAGATCCAACGAATCAAAAGTGTGAAAGGAAATGAAAAAGCATGTTACCTACACCACAAGTCGATGAACATTCACCAAAGCCAGATTGTACCCATCGGAATTTTGTCTGATGTCGAGAGATACACGAATCGTTTCCACCACAGACACCACAATCATCCACTTCTGTATTTGATCCGAGTATTTCATCGCACCCCACATGCTACAAAAATGTATGAAATTTCAAATCAAACATTCAAAGTTTTGTTCATTACAACTGAAAGCAAATAATAACCAGGGGTCATTGAGTCGCAAAAAAAGAGGGTGATTCTTTTCTTCTGTATCATCTATCTCAAGCAGAAGACCCGCGACTGTTAGAAACTTCAATCGCTGAGAGTTTCTCTAACAATCTAGTTAACAATAAACATCAGATGTGAAAATTACAACCGCATGGGTAATAATACGATATAGATTAAGTACTCTTTTAAAACATGATATGTTGTAAATACATGTTCTTGTATATTTTCTGCTATACATGTATGTTATATTTAGATATACCCAGCATTCACCGCCAATACACATATCCTTAAAACCATTCCGACACTTCGTTCCGTCCAGCACACTGTCAGCAAACCGGTGGATGACATCAGATCCCTCGGCCTGGCAGTAGAGAGCGCAAGGACTAGTGGAGTCGTGATACGGGATCCATTTCAGCAGTTGTCCTGAATACGACTGATTGTTAAAGGACGAGCATTGCATGGACCGAAAATCGTCTTCATTACCAAAACATTCCTAAATATAGAAATACTTTTTTTGAAAGAATTGCAAAACGCAAAAGTTTAGGGTCTATGTATCGTATTGGTTTTATCCCGACGTAAAATGATTCTCAAATGTTTTATGAACAAAGTTTCTCACGTTTTGTTGAAGATCTAGAGTGTATGGGACTACTTTCCGACATTATGTTTTTCATAGAAATATGCTGGAGATAATGAATATAAGACTTTTACCTGATTTTTTTCATCATGATTATATGAATATTTCTGATGAAAAACTACTAAAAGTAACGTTTTCAGTTTAAAAAAAGGGAAAACACACACCCACAAAAAATTGATAAATAAAAACCCTTACAAACAAACAATCATTAAAAACAAGCAAACAAAAATCATGCACTGTATTCAATATGCCGGTGGGAAAGCCTCAAGGCATGTCTTCTCATATAGTTTCAAAACCTAAAGAGATTTCATAAATATAAATGTCGCTCATTTTCTCTTATTTAAAAAAAAAAAATCAGATAATATTGGTGGTCGGTACGTGCTTCATGCTTTTGGCCATACCGATTGGGATCTTATAAATATGTATGGGACGCCAATTTCACTAAAATGAAAGAAAATGCATTTTATCAATTGTGCACTATAGTTTACGAATGCTAAACAAAGTTTATCACTGTATGAATACAGGTTAACGTTAGGACATTTTTGTTGATACCATCACTTCCTGCTTAAAACGTATGAAAGGGAGAAAGTATGGACATGGGAAAAACCAATCAAACTGTAATCCCCACCCCCACCCCCAATCTTACGCTTTTACAATTCTTTTAGCCCAAGGTATGTCATCGTCGCACGCCATGGCTGATACGTACGCTCCTCTTCCCAGTGGAGTGTACGTTCCAGCCGTAGTGTGCGATGATGAAGGTATGGATGAAAATATCAAAACACAGTATTAATTATTTTTGACACATATTGTGCAAATAACATGAATACGTTGTTCATGATTCTGTCTATAGTTTTTAGTATCATTAAATCATTCACCAAACCAATGATAATGATTGGTGTATATTCAGATCAAGCGGCAAATATCAACGGAGAAACATGGCATGCAGTAATATCGCTAGATCGTTCACGATTGTTTAGAGTTGTGAACTGTACTGTATAATGTATATTACTATTCCTATCTAGTGATCAGTCATCCAAAAAATTACTTTGTTAAACACCACTCTGATTCCACGCACAATTACTCTGAAGTTGAAATAAAAAATATGCTGGAGTTCCTCATTGACAATATCTTCGTGGTCTTTGGTGATCAGGTCTTCCAACAATCTATTGGAAACCCCATGGGGACGAATTGTGCTCCTTTGTTAGCTGATTTGTTTTATATTCCTATGAAGCAGAATTTATTTTTAAAAACTTCTACGTGAGAAGAAAAAATCTCTTGCTGTGGCCATTAATTCCACATTTAGATATATCGACGATGTATTATCTATTAACAATAATACTTTTCATTCATATGTCGATTCAATATATCCAAGTGAACTCGAAATAAAAGACACCACAGAGTCGTCCACTTCTGCTTGATATTTTATTGAAAGTAGATATTAACGGCAAACCAACAACTCAACTTTAAGACAAACGGGATGATTTCAACTTCTCCATCGTCAACTTCCCATATTTATGTAGTAATGTTCCATTATCACCTGCATATGGTGTTTACATCTCTCAACTGATTCGATACGCAAGAACGTGTTCTGCGTATGGTCAGTTTTTGAATCGAAGCAGGCTACTGACAAACAAGTTGATGGTGCAGGAGTTCCAACAGTCTTGTTTAAAATTAGCATTTCGCAGATTCTATGGTCGTTATAACGATCTAGTTTGCCAATACAACCTGTCATTGGGTCAAATGCTGTCTGACGTGTTTCATGCCGATTGTTAGGCCGGTTTGGGCACATTGATTTTGACTATGGATAACTCCGTTTACCTGATCGGGATATAGGGCTCACGGCGGGGGTGGCCGGTCGGCAGGGAATGCTTGCTCCTCCTAGGCACCTGATACCACCTGGTATATCCAAGGGTCTGTATTTACCCAACTCTCTATTTTGTATTGCTTATAGGAGTTATGAGATTGATCACTGTTCGTTATCTTCACCTTTCATTGCTGTATTTACGATGTTAAACTATGAATGACAAATAGTATTCATAAAATTATTGATACAACTGTAATTTGTAGTTTATGATCATTAATTAAATATCAATCTATAGTATTTTTTAAAATATAGTGGTCCTTTGAAAATTATCATTTAAAATTTACATAATTTCGCGATAAGTCAAAATGTTATTGATTAGCAATTTTACACCATATTGAGTGTGAATTATAGTAGACACGCAATGATATATCAACAAAAATTATTCACAGATTAATAATTGTAAATTAATTAGTTAACGCCTCACACAAGGAAATTAAAGTCAACAAGTATTAACTTTACATGCAGTTTATGTTTCGTAAAATGTGCTATACAATAGATAAACATATAGTTTTTCAAATGTAAAATGTTCATTCCGTTTTGTGAAATTGGTGTTATACAGCTTTCGAAATTGACTTAAATTATGAAAAACACCAAGTTTTCAAAGGTTTTGAAATGATATTTGCTCCAAGGTCTATGGTATGGTATTCTTCTTTAAAACTTGAATACCCAGCTTTCAAATTTCGCGACCACGATCACCATCGCGAATCGACTCAATGCATTGCGTTTCAACATACATGTAGTTAACTTCCAGGATTAAAGTATACCAAGCAACCAAAGTGTTAAGCAGCAATTATCATCCCTTCTAAATCTCTTGTTTACAATATCGGTGTTTCGTGTTCTTTTCGTCATGGGTGTGAGAAAGTGTTAACAAAAACTATCCTGTAAATGAATGATAGAATAGTTCCACGGTATGTGGCTGTTGAAACCCAACGCATCGTAATTTATCATACTGGTCATTTTAAGGAAATTAATTGCTCTCTCATGTGACCTCTCCGTGTTCATCCTCTGTTATTAAATAGATATTAATGAAAATGGGCGTATAAGAATGAAACATAAATAACAGCTCGATTCTTCAGAATGAGGGATATTTTACAATCTATTATTCTTCCCTGGCAGTTATCGTACAAAATGCAAACAATAAACAAACATCCTCGCCGCAATCTAAACAGACATTTTTTATGTATATGTTTCAGTAGTTAATCTGCTGTTCATTCTTGTGAAAAGCAAAACATCTTTCAAAACATATTCAAGGTTTCATTTTATCATTTTTTTGTCTCGTAGAATATGTTGCCCCTCTCCAATTAGGAGTTTTTGTTTCTTCCGAAATTAATGGGAAATGTGCTTAAATCTAAAGCGAACACCTGAAAATGACGGAGAAGTTGTTCGTACAAATGTTGGATGTTTGATTAAACTCTGTTCAAACTCGAAGACGTCTTGTAAAAAACTACAAGACTAACAAAGTTGGACTATTGAAATCGAAATACAAAACAAGAATCGAATTAAAATGTTCTTAACACCATTCATCATACTCTGAATGAATAAAAATGTTTTGGGATTTAACAATGATCGGACCTGAGAAGTCTATCTCATTCCTATTTTAAAACACGTCGTCTTCTTACGACCGCAATCAGTTTTAAAGTATGCATTTTCAATACGTTCTTTGACAGATGAAAACCGGCATTGTATAATGAAGAAAAAAAAACTCTCGGGAATTGTGGAGTAGTATCTCGCATCACGTAATAAGACTTAAATAACGACCAGTCTATTGTAAAAATGTTCCCCAAAAGTGGGAAATATACATTTTTTATGAACTTGAATCATTACATGAACAGTATGTGTACACCATAATCTCATATCTTTGAACGGTTTCACAGGCCTTGGTCTCTACAACTTTAAAACATTTCCAACTCGTTTCAGTCGACTCTTAATCTCGACAAAATAGTTCACTCGTAAACAAAATTTTGGTTCGGGATTCACACAATGAGTTTTAAAGCATCTGTTATCAATAGTCATTCCAAAATATATACAAATCCAAACTTTCTTAATTCCATGGGACAAATGACGTCAAAAGCACATTGGCTTCCTCCTAGCTAGTGATTAACACGAACTGGATGCATTACCTGAGTGTTACATGATTTATACTGCACGTCTTCGGACTGGCAACCTCGAGCGATTTTCTGATGTTTGATACACCGTCTGACCCGATAGGCGGCGCCACCATTACAAGTTCTGGAACAAGCGCTCCATTGTGTCCAAGGACTCCAATAATCACTGGATACCTGTGGGAAGGAAATTCCTAGATAATCACGTGTCTCTAGATAAGCTAAAGAAAGAAAGATTATCAAATATAAATAAACTACGGAGAAAATCGAATAATATTCTAAGTACATTCTAATATTCTAAGTAAATAAGTATATATATATATATATATATATATATATATATATATATACTGTATATATATATATATATATATATATATATATATATATATATATTAAAAGAAATAGAATAAACAGTACACAAAGTTAAAAATTTAACGCAAGCGCTTTCATTTTATAATCCTCAGGCGTTACATTTTAGATGCATTTTATATTTATATGTTATTTTGTAATTTTTTTAAAATGTAACGCCTGAGGATTATAAAATGAAAGCGCTTGCGTTAAATTTTTAACTTTGTGTACTGTTTATTCTATTTCTTTTAATATTTTATACAGGACACTGTGATTTTTTTTAAAAACACAATTTGGATATATATATATATATATATATATATATATATATATACTGTATATAAAAAAAGAACAGGACGGATGGTGTTCAACAATTACAACAAAAATTCGGTTGAAGGCATGTTTACTTTTTTCTAAGTAAAGAGGATGGTAAACTTTATTGCGCAAGTATAGAGTTATGTAGCTATATATCTGTTTGAAGACCTATTTTTACAGTATCTAAATGCATCTAAAATGTAAATGCCCAAAGCTTCTGAGCGTTGAACTTGAGCAACATTCACGGTATGCATGGTTCAGATTTTATCCTTTATTTTATTTTTTAAAATGTCTTTTATCGATGATAATAAAAGCCTATGTTTAACTTTATTTCAGATAATAGCTTAATATATCATGAAAGGTTAGGTGTCGGTAACTAAAATAAGATATTTTAATCTTCAAAATGTAAACTTGCAAGTTGGTAATTTTAACACGATTTTTATCAGGTATGGTTGCTGAGTGATAATGGATTTCATATATATATACACACACTTATAACTCGTATAATTTAGTTACATTTATAATTTAATTATGTATGCAAAATAGTAGAGGGTATACATTGTAATAGAAGAAGAACCATGGTGATAAATTGGATTAATTTGGATTTACATGGACACTCGTACTTAATTGATAATTTATGAAGACATTGCCCTTTCCCTTTCCTTCACGTCAGTAGCCGGTATCTAGCAGTGTTATCTTTTGTTTTGAGAGATTCATGGTTTGCCTTGAATAAACTTTCGAGTTAGAAGAATTCGTCTCCCCGATACCCATCGTCAAGCAGAGAGCGAGAAATTACATTTTGTAATGTACATGCAAAGAAAGTGACATGCACCAATTGTTGTGTATGAAATAAAGCCTGAAATATATGCGAGGTGATCTGGCGATCCATATGAAGTAAGTTACATCAAAGATATGCTAGATACTTATCAGATCTCTCTATGGCATCGGCTACTAGTCATTTATACAATAAATCGTCAAATTTTGTGAAGGTCAAGAGAAAAAGCAGAGTTAAAACTAAAAAGACCTTGAAGATTTTATGCAGCAGAATTATTTAGAAGGATATTTTTGTTCAGCTCTATTTATCATTTACATTGTGTGTAAATTCAATTCAATGGAAAACTTGGTTCTTATTTTAAAAGATTAAAACAAGGATATATACATACGTATATAAAGTCGAAAGGATAATAAACATTGAAAATTAGAGTTAAGTTTTCACATAAAACACACTTCACAATAACGGATTTTACTATTCCCTTACTATGATAAAACAAACTTATACACTGTGTACATATACACTGAAATGGTATCATTTTTTCTTTTTTAAATATAGATGATGCAAAAAATATTAGAAGAAATTGCACTTACTGTACACAGGAGAAAAAATATATCTACATATACAAACAGAATCTTCATTCTGGCGAAGAATCCATCATTTTAAAACTATAAAATCCCGATTTTCCCCCCGTCACATCTCGATTTGCGGCTCCTAGCTACCACTGTCACCGATGCGGAACGTTTGATTCTCCTCCGGGAATCTCGGCCTTTTAAATTGAAAGATACGACAAACCCAGATTGGACAAAAGAAGAATCTTGTAAATGAAATGATAGTAAAAACTTGATCCGTGTTAATAAACGACCCTACGAAAAATGTACATCTAAACTTCAGAAAAATAGATATCCCCAGTCTCCAGAGTGAAGCACTGATAAGGAAACCCGATACGACCGCGGAAGGTGTTCTCTCGATCTCTATTGGTGCGGTTGACCATGAGGTAAAGAGACTTTAAATTTGCGAGTTTCATTTGTAAATCACCCTCTCAAAAACCGTGTGTGTTCTTATGCAATGCACCTCTTTCAAAATATTTACGGTGCTCTAAACAAAGAGAAGCGGTACGTGATAAACAAAGTGAAGTGTGGAAAACTCTCTGAGAGGGGGCCTGTTTCCTTTATCTTGTTAAGATATAGTTAGCCAAACATATGACTCTTAATTAAAGCAGGAGAAGATAAAACATTTTAGAATATGGGGCAACCTGGTAAACGGTATTGTATGGAGGCTAATTCATTTTGCAAAATCAAAATTGTCTCAGTCAGAGTTCGCATTACAGAAGCTCATCAAAGATTTGTCGGGTATATGTACTTTACATCTGGAAAACTGAAATTTAAATACCAATGTAATTCAAATGATATTTAAAGTCACAGAAGCATCTGATGAATGCTGTCAAAGTTCGCAAAATTGGACACCGGTATATTTTCCGGAGAGAACGAGATTGCACTAAATACTAGTTTACTATTAGATCAACTGTATTGATGTATGAAAAATATTGTTACCCGAGAAAGGGAATAAAATTAAACAAATGAAAAACGCAAGCGCACTACTGAAAAAGAGAGAGTTGAAATTCAAGTATAACAGTAAACACCTTCACAGTGAAGAGTTGAAATTAATCTGAATGACACAAATCAGTAAAGTTATGTCCCCCTCGAGTTACATTTACAAAATGTACCTAATTTGTACTTTTTTTGATATGGGGAGACATTTTACGGAGACTCTTCTTGAAAAGTTTCGTGGGAAATCACAGTATCTGAGATATATCAACTAGAGACAACCTATCACCATACGTGAGCTGGTGACGTTGACCTTAGACCTTTTAGACAGAGGATAGAGACATTTCATGTGAAATTTCATTGCTTATTCTCAATTAGTATTTGAGTTTATGCAAATGATTTCTTACCATCTGAACCAGTGATCTTCATCTTTTGACATAAAAACATCACGACCATAAAATCTATATGACGTGTTATTACTAAATCTCAAATAGTATCCGAGATACGAGATTTACCATTTGTGTACTGTGCGCCTAGATGACCTATCTAGAAAATAACAGGAAATATCTATTAGCTATAAAAACTCGTCATATGGAATTTCATTGCTACGGCTCAAATATTAATTTGAAACATCAAGAGAGCGTTTCTAACAATGTATGATGTACCGACCTTGACCTTCTGACTTTAATAGTTATAGGTATCAGCCTAGCTTAAGTCATGGAGATTATTCATTTGAAGTGTCTTTGCCATAGCTCAAAAAGTATTATCTTACCATATGTGACTTGGTGAACTTAATCTTGGATCCCCTGATTTATGTACTTCAGAAGACAAAGAGGAGATATGATCCAAACATACAGGATACTAACAGGGAAGGACCGAGTAGACCAAAAACTACTGCCTCTAGCCAAGGCTAACAGATCTGAACATATTTTATTGTATGAATATATAAAGGGATTGGTTACAAGTTCTAGCAACTTAGAAAACAAGGCTAATAGAACACGAGGACATAGCGGGATGTCTACATAGTGTATTTTGCTGATTATCCTTATTGAAGTTGAAGCTGGAAAAGGAGAAACTGCCGCTTAAATATCAGAAAGTACTCGTTTGGCTTGAGGGTAATAAATGAGTGGAACGGATTGCCAGATTGGGTAGTGTGTGCCACAGACACCAACGATTTTAAAAGTAAATTAGACAAGTTCTGGAATGGCATACAGTACTCCATAAGACCCACGCATGTAACAGTTAACTACAGTAGGACAGAGCGGGAGTTACAGGCTATATGTAGCCTTCGTCCCGTAGAAGACGTATCAAGTATAAAAGAAAGATAGAAACCAGAATAGGGTCATTCTTTAGTCATAGAAACTTTGTAAGTGAAGTTTCATTGTTAAAGCTGCAAAAAGTATCTCAGATATTAGTATCATCCGTTCAACTATATCGTGACCTTGTGACCTTAACTGGTCGTTCTCACTGTAAGGCTATCAAAGGTCAAAAGATTTTCCATGTGAATTTTTATTGATAAAGTTCAAACCGAATTTGAGACATAATGCCATTTATTATTATATGTGAAACAGTGACCTCGAATGTTGACTTCTGATCTTAAAACAATAAGGATCATCCGTAGGTCATACGGACTCTTCATGTGAAGTTTCGTTGCTGAAGCTCGGGTAGTATTTGAAATAACATCTAAATGTAGAAATCATGTTTCATATGGAATTAAGTGACCTTGACAATTTAACACAGGAACTTCTGACCTCAAAGCAATAGGGGTCATCCTTTAGTCAGTTTTAGAGACTCTTCATGTGGATATTGATGGAACATGTTACGGTCAAACAATATTTGAGACAGACAGATGGACATACGCAAATTGATATCACACACCTTTGCTGTAACAGAAATAATTAAAAGATTAAGACTAAGTCATATTAGTCACTAGCTAAATCCTTTATTACTGATGTAGAACAGTTGTAGGCTACAAGTAATGGGTTTTACTCATGTTAAAAACATGTACATTAAAAATATTGCAAGTTCCTGTGAGTTTATGTAGAAATACGTGTCACACTTGTTAACAGCTGAGAGCTGCTGTTCTGTAGTTCCCCTGTTTGAACGATTACACCGAAACATCGGAACGAAGAACTTCAGATATACATGCGTAATGTTGATTTAAAACAAACCAAACTCACCCCCCCCCCCCCCATAAAAAAAGAAAAACATTGCAAATTGCGGCGCAACTTTTTCTGCGCTCGGTTGGAGAATCATGTTTCCTATCTCTTGCAGTGTCCGTTAAAATTAATCCGGTCTGACGTCCCATGTGCTGTAGCTTATTTTGTCATCTAACTCTATGCCATACGCACTTTCAATCTCAGAGGGGCACCTTATCTCCTCTCCATGCGTAAAGTACTTACAGTACTGATAAATAATGTACTAGTTGTTAATCTCTGAAAGGTTTGACACCTGCTCTTTCTCAATACTGTGTGTCTCTTGCAATTATTCACGTTCTAGCGATGAAGTTCCTTCTCCTCTTGGTCGTTGTTGCTTATTCAAAGGTAAACATTCAAGATTTTATAATATATATCAGACACCATGCTATACATGTACATGTATTAAAAAAAGTAACGAAATTACAGAACATTACTGGAATTAGATACAAATATGCTGTTCTGTGAAATAATACCACCTCCTATTGTAACTCTGGATTTAAGGCTTTCTTGTTCGATGACCTGTTCGGGTCTAATGGCTGCACGTCGAACGATGACTGCCGATCTAGGTGTTGTATGACGGACATTTTCGGCGACAGATCCTGTGGGCAGAAATATCTTCATTACCTTCAGGAATGTCGTCTGGATGGTCAGGAGCGACACACATGTGGCTGTGGGAACGGTAAGTTTTATCATCTTTATTTGGATGTAAGTATTTGTACGGAGTATACAGTATATGGCCATAAAGTGAGTCATCATCTCATTTTATCACTGTATATTCCATTAAAAAGTACATTTTTGAAAAAAAAAAAAACTCCTCAGCTTTATGGATATTTTAAAATTAAAATTTCATTTTTGAAAATGCACGAGGGTATGAATTGCGATGCTTCTCGCAGCCGGCATACGTTAACGTGCTTCTTGAAAGGTACGCTGGTGATAAACGTAGCAGTTCATATCCTCATGTATCTACAAAAATGAACGGCATCGTTTCGAGTATTATTTTTTCCCCGCCGTATCCTTCCGCACACCAACATTTGTGTAGTTCTGACCAAAAAGAAAAAGAAAAAAAAAAAAAGAAAGAAAAACATACCAACCCAAAACATAGTGTATACATGTAATAAAGAACCACTTACAATGGACTGCATCTGTTTCGTTTACATACCTGCCATGTTTAAGATAAATATTGAACCTGTCGGTGAATAGATGCAATTTAAGATTGGGGAAACATATTTTCAAATTATATAAAATATACAAACATCCTGATGGAGAGAGAGAGAGAGAGAGAGAGAGAGAGAGAGAGAGAGAAAGAGAGATTCTGAGCAGTTCATCAAGCAGGTTTCATGCACATGACATTGACCAGGTGGTCCCTAACAAGTAAATTAAATGGGGTGGTACAACTTTCCACCCCTGGATTCTAACACTTTGCACTACATGAGAAGTCACCCCTGTGGTATGTGTATAATTACAGGATATCATCTATACAAATATAATTGGGCTTTGTTTTTTACAACTATAATTTGTACCAGTGTACCGTGGGCACTAATCTGGAAATAAATCGTTTTTGTTCATGATACAAAGGATAAGTCTGGAAACTGATATATTCTATTCATAGTACTACAAGATTACTCAGTAACTGTGAACAGTGGCAGACTGAAGTGTATGTATTCAGGAGAATGAATCATGCAGGCATATTATCTAAAGTGTTTTAAAAATGATGGATACATGTGTATCATCAAATTAAAACATTCACCTTCCATGAATCACCAAGTTTGTAGCACACAGGAATGATGTCATGCACTATATGAAATATATATAAATAATCATTCAGATTTAAAAAGAACTGACGAAATAAGTAACAATTTCTTGTTTCAGGTCTGTACTGCGAAGCCTATGCAAACATTCATGGTGCCGCCGTGGAAACGCAGCACATGGGAGCCTCCGGTTATGGTTTGTGTGAGCACAAAACCGACCCCAGCACACCTGGTGTATAAAAATGGATGATTAAAACAAATATTTTCTTTCTTAATATCCAAGATTCACTATTTCTCATTTTAATACTTAGTGGTTCAACTTGTTTCCGTTATAAGAATAGGTGTTTATGCCATGATGAAAGGTCAATTGCATGTCACAGTGTAAATTCACTGTCTTGTAATAAGATAATGAATATTTTAATAATATTTCAAAGTAAGTTACTCTCAGTGTAAAACAGGATTATATCATCATAAATTACTAAATCGTTTAAGAAGAGTATTTCTAACCATACATGCAATATACATCAACCTATACAACCATTCACATGTATTGTACAATTTGCATCATGTATATTGCCAACCTATATAATTGGAGGCCAGTTATTGATTCAGGAATATATATACAACATAATGCATACCATGAATATTGATATTTATTAATACATGAAATGGAAAAGTAAAACCATTGCACATTAGATAGGATTGGGAAAAATATTCATTAAAAGAAAATGACATCAACTTATTAACGAGTGACGTGGGGAAGAAAAAAACCTCACTATCAAATCAAGAAATATCACAGGCAAGTAAAAATAAATGACATCACTGAAATTATTATCAAAATATTGAATTATTAAAGAGTCTATCAAAGGACCAGCCTTTTCTGGGTGGAATGTATGATAAAATATTAACAAGTACATACATAAGTTATCAAAGAGGAAAACTACGCAAGATTAAAAATTGTGAAAAAAAAATAAGATATGAAAATACATAAAACTCGAAGGCAATTTCAGAAATACATTCCTCATACAAGTTTAACACCACCTTGTTTTATCAATGTAAGTGATTTCCTTGATTTGTAAAAGGTATGCAGTACACAGAATTTCTTAAAACTAAAATATGTCCTGTCCTGCGGGGGTGGGGTGGCGGTGTCCTACATTTATGAAATTCTTGCTATGTCAACATCATTTTCACCTGACACACAATGTACATGCAAGGATTATCACCCTTCAATTTTTACAATAGTTTTGTAAACATTATCTACAAGTAATCAGATTAAACATGTACTGATCATGCTGTCCACTTTTTAAAAAAGTGCTTAATGCTTAACCATTTATGAAAAAAAATCTAATTCATTGAAATGTGTGGTTGAAATTGCAGATTGGCTTTAAAAGGTATGTTGTATGGGAAGCTTTGATATTAAAAACTCTAACAGCTTTCCTGCAAGAATCATTCAAAATTTCAAATAGTAAAAATATCAGAGCTCTACAAGAACATTGGTTTGAACGTAAATTGAGAAATTAATGCTATTGGTGTTGTGGGATAGATCCTTGCCACTTTCGTATTTAAACATTGGTTCCATAAAAACATGATGCTTGACAAGTTTGATAAACATATAAAAAGGGGAAGACATAATGGTCCTATGGATAGCAATAAATCCTATATTATTATGCAGTTATGCAATGATAAGATAGGGGTGGTGTTAACCTTTTTTAAGGAGGATATTTTACAGAACAATGAATTATTTCTCCTTCAAGAAATCAGCTTTTTACAATCTCTGAGGACGGATACATATAAGAATAGTAACTTAATAGTTCAGAGTCTTCGATGTAAACTTCATCTGTAAACAACCATTATTCAATACATAATGGACGGAAAGTTCAACAATCACATAAACAAAATTAATATATAATCTCTTTTAAAAACCTTTGAATATCCAGGAATTGACTTGGATATGTCTATGATGTGATAAAAGTGTAAAATATTAGATATTGTTAAACTGTGGTAAAATACATCTATGTAAAGTTAACTATAGTTCATCACTGATTTCCTCTTCTTTATTCATCATCTTCATTGACAGTCTCTCCTTTCTTCAACTTAGCAATGACCTACGAATAGACAGGCATCAATATTAGAGAAGCATGCTAAATTTGATTCCCCCCCTCCAAAAAAAAAGATCACCAGACTCCCAGAGAAGTGCATAACTTTGACATTTCTATTCTCATGACTTTAACAAACCCTGGCACAAAACTTACATTTTTGAGTCGATTGATTTCCTTGTTTTCAGCATTTTTGGAAGCATCATTGGTAATCAGCTTTACTCTGGATGCATACCTATAAATTATACATAATGACATGTATATATTTATATATCAACATCCTCACATAAGACCATATAAAACAATCTTCCCAATCACAGAGAGAAGGTAAAACAATGCACCTGAACATTTGTTTTTAGGGAAGGATACTGGCAGAATGTATAAAATATCATGACAAAATTATTACAAATGACCACAGCTTTCTCAAAATTAAATAAGTCAATCTGAAAATACCAGGTGCACAGGTTTAAATGATATTAATGAATTCCACAAAAATTTGTAAAAAGTAAATGAATATCCTCCAAGAAAATCTCCAAATTAAAAAAATGCATTTACAGGCAGATGGACGAACAAAGTAGAACCAATGTATCCCCCCCATCCCCCATCCCCAGTTAAAATACAAATTCATCTACCAACCAATTAACGAACAGAACAATATAACCAGCTTGCATGGATCACATTTCAGTATCTGACCAAATCATTAGACAGAACTTTAATGGATCACAGTCCAGTATTTGTCCAATCCAAAAACTTACATGAGTGAGATGATGGTCTCGTCCTGGTTGTAGTCTGCTGGGGAAATATTGACAAACATAAGGGTTTTCGCATTTCCTCCTAGAGAGTCCTGCATCAGCATGGTCAGTTTGTGGTTACGGTATGGTATAAACTGTTGGTCACTGCTGAGAGCTGAAATCACATCACCCAGGGCAGACAGAGACTTATTGATGGACATAGCTTCCTGTTAAAATTCAAAGACGCAAAACATTTAAAATTTCATTAAATGAAAAACAGAATCCCATGTCAATGTTTTATATAACAAAACGTTTCGATGAGTTGTGTACACTGAAGTAATGACTATCTTATCATTTGTTATTTGCGACCGTTGATACTGATTTAACGGTCAGAAACTGAGTTTTACTGTCGATGCATTAGAGGAGCCAGTAAAATGGATGTTTGCAACTATCAAACCAGCATTAACGATTGCAAAAAACAAATAAAAAGATAATTATTTCCATTTTAATGCACATCATGTTATGTTTTTGCATTATTCTATTATGACATTACAATGTCTCGTTGATGCTTGTTTAAGAATACCCCTTTAAAATTGTTACATAACTTTGTAAAACTATTTGTATATGTTTTCATATTGCTAAAACCCCACATTTATCACAAAATTCTCCAATGAAACTACCTTTATTTTTGCATTATTCACAAAGCTTTACTTGAAAAGTCGATGGAAAACATTTGAAATCCTTTTAAGGGTATATTGCATGTATTAATGACTGATTTATATTGCTGTTTGATCAAATAATAGAAAATACCACGTAAACACAGCAAAATCCTACTTCATTTAATGCATCAAAAAATCTTGGGCATTATATGACCTTAACTGCCTCAAACATCAGTGCATTAGCCTATCAAAATGCAGATTACAATAACAGTTTCATTGGAATTTCGCAAAAAAAAAAACTGGTTATAACAACATATCAGTATTCATAACAATTTCATGAAACTTCTCCAAAAATATACAAAATGTCTGTGAAAAATAAAGGAAATCTATTGCATAAGGACTTGATAAAGAAATCAACGAAAACAGAGTTATTGCCCTTGGATTAAATTTTTTTGAAACATTTCATTATTATTCTTTTATACCAGATTTTTAAAACATTTTATGTTTTAACAGGATTTTTTTTTTACAATAACTTTTGGAAAAGACTCCAACAAAAATGATATTCCTATCATGCATAAATCTAAATAAATCATTGATTTTGCATACTCTTAATATGATGTTACAGATGTACATGAGGGTGGAATGACTTTAATCAGCAGTGTTTGAATAGCCTGCTGGCTGTGACAGAGTTAAGTGTAGCTATCAGTCTAACTCACCTTCAGTTGTTCTGCTGTGGCTCCTGTCTTGGCAACCCTCTCACTTCCTGCCAAATCTACCAGACTTAACTGGCAATGATAAAAAAAAATTATGCTTACAAGCTTGAGCAAATCAAATTGATATACATGTACATATAGGATTTGTAGGCACATAGCAACTTGTTTGTGTGGATAATACATTGCATTATAGATTTTTAAATCTTTAAAAAGCTCACGAAAATGATGCAATAAACACTTTTACTCAACATAACCCAGAAATTCCTTACTTTTCCCGTCAGAACTTGTCCCGTTGTCTTGTTGGTTGTTTCGATGGTAACACCAATGATCAGATGGGAACGGGAACTTTCAGCATTCATTTCTGGTGTGAAAGACAAAATAAATTAATACTACTCACCTAATAATATGCACAAATGTAAAACAAACAGATTAAGAGCACATACTCTGTTTTGTTACGTACTTGTGGAGGCTGTGTGTCTGTTCTTGCTTCCCTCCTCAAACAAAGCAAACAGCTCCTTGGCATTGGTGGCTTCTTTGATTATAGCCCCTTGTACATACACCAGTCCCTTCTTATCCTTCTTGATGTCCATCCTTTCCTAAAATAGGAAATGATATTCATTGAGCCGATTAAGCTCTGACATTCATCTACGTTTATTGAATCACTGTGGAATCAATAAATTTCTTGAGGGCTCAATGTTTGTGTATTTTTGATTTTTGTGGGTACCCTTATACCACATTTAAACCCACGACAAAATACATAATTTCAATGAACCAATGTAATTACATCTATACGAAACAATAAAATTTCAATCCATGAAGAGTGCCCCCCCCCCCGTGAATATAAATAACCCCACAGTATAATTGAATACTGTAAAACATGCAGTTTTTTTTCCTTAGTGTCAATGAGATCTATATTATGATTTTGAGATCTAGAGGAGTATGAATTGGTTCCACTTGTAGCAGATGTTTAGAAATGCTCACATCATCTGACGTCCCTGGTTTAGCATACAGGTCAATCAGTTTATCATTATACAATTCCATCATGTAGGAGGCAACCTTCACACTGAATTTAGTTCTGGAATTCAACAACATACACATTGTAAATGTACTGTATTCTGCAGGCTAAAACTGATCAGGAAGTCTTGGTGAATCCTGTATGCATGTAAAATTGAAAGACTATACACGTACCATTTAGAAAACAAAATTCATACGTTTAGAAAACAAATATTGTTAATTTCATTTTTTTTATTTTACCTCACATCATGTGCAAGATTAAATATTCTTTCAAAAGCCCTGGGAGTGATTCCTGGAAAATTTTGGTCTCTGTCACCTATCATGGTGAAAGTCTTTCCGCTTCCTGTTTGTCCATAGGCAAAGATGCAGACATTGTAGCCATCCATGGCAGACTGAATCAGGTTCTGTGGCAATAACAGTAAAGCTGATCAATTTTACATTCACTCACAAAAAAAGTAGACAGTATGTACTGTCAATTTCATGTCTGTGATTGCGGTACTTTTTTTGTTGTTAAGAGGCCAAAGGTCAGATGTTAGTTCAAGGAAGGGACATTGATCAATTAAAACATATCAGCATAGTGTAATATGAATCTATCAGCAGCTTAGAAAGGAAGGCTAGTTCTGACATTATGCTTGCAATAACATATAAACCGCAACATGATTATCTATGCTTAGTTGTGAAATAACAGTCTACCCATTCTCTTCAAGTTCCTAAATGTTAAAAACTTTGACAGAGCCTCCCATCCATAAAACAACTGGCATTTTCAAATGCACATTTAGATAAAAATATGTTCTTTAAGAATGATGACAACAGAAAATGATAACAGTCCTAAGCTATATTCAAATGAAGTTCAGCATAACACAAGAACCTTTTTTCTGGGTCACCATGTCATTGTGGTGTACAGCATAAGGTTTGTTTCATATTTTGGAATTGCCTGTTTGTCTAAAATGCACACATACATGTAATAAAAAACTTCTGTGGACCATAAAGTGGGGTGGTCACATGATCAAATCCTAAAAAGCCTAAAAGGATTCTTGCATACAGCATTAATTAGAAATATCCTGTATCAATTAGACATACTGTATCCTTGTGGTTCTCAAGAAGATTAACATTTTTTATTACTGTATACCCTATGTAAAAATTGAAACCTTTATTATGACCCTACCTTGGACATGAGGATGAAGGTTTTTAAAACAAAGAGGAATCTTGACTATATAGAGATGTTTTCATGCAAGTTTGGGTTTTTCTGCTGCAGGGGTTCTTGAGAAGATATTTGTAATCCTCCCACGCTAATCCCCTTCACCAAAGAATGTACCAAGTATGATTGAAAATGGCTTTGTGGTTCTTGTGAAGTCAAAAAAGTGAAAAGCTTTTAACACTGGCAGACAGATGGACAACAGACAATAGAAAAGCTCACATGAGGTTTCAGCTCATGTGAGCAAATAAAAACTTACATTCGTGTCCTCAAAAATCTTTTCCTGTGTGGAATCTTCCATGAAAATTGCATCAAACTGAAATTCCTTTGTGCCTCTGCTTGACTCTACATTAATGGTGTATTCATCTGGCGACTTTATCACGGAGTAGTTGCCCTTTGATAAAGAAAAAATGCATTTTGCATATTATGGAGAATTGCTTCAAAGCTGAAAACAACACAGAAAAATTATCAACAAATCTTGAAGTATTTTGAATGTAATATGCATTTTTACAAATTGACAATAAGTTATGATTATTATATTGATAATAATTTTCACAATTTTGTTACAGGTCTGTAATCTCATTATTACTTTGCACTCTGTTTAGTTTTCTTATGTCCAGGAATCAAGATGATTTTTAAATGTAAAAGTGTTTTTACCCTTCCAGTCTCTGTGGAGCTCAGAGGACGAGCCCTGCAGTATACTCGGATTTTTCCTTTCATATCTTCAACCATGTTGTAATATTTCTTTCTCAAAACCTGGCAAATAAAAAAAAAACAGAAGAAAAATTATCATACACTACAAAACATTTAGGTGACAATTTTGAAGTATTAAGGAAATACACATGTACAATTATCAAAGTGGGATTTACCCTCTCTGAGTTGTAGTTCTCTGTCAAGACTTTGTTTTCCTCTGTTAACTTTTTGTTGTCAGTTTCCAGTGTTTTGACCTTTGTGGCTGCTTCCATTCCTTGTTTTGCAGCCACACCAAGGGCAGATAACTCAGCAGTGACCTTCTTCAACTCATTGTCTTTCTCATCTCTTTCCTGTTTAATTATTTTCATATCAATACAAATATCACAACATGACACACAGATATTATATATATAGAGAGAGAAAGATGATATGAATATATACATGTAGCAACAGAACACAAGTTTACCTATCTGTCTTAGAGAACTTCTTTTCTTTGACAAATTACAAATTTATAACAAATCAAATATCCATGTCAAAAATACATTGCCATCTACTAAATTTTAGAAAGCGATACTTTTTTGGTGACTTTGAGGTCCTCCTCTGTGGTCTTCACATTCTCCTCAAGCTTGGAAGTCTTGTTTTTTTCAATTTCATATTTTCTTTCAAGCTCCTTCAGAATCTTTTCCTTTCTCTTCAAGTCATTTTTCTGCAAACAAAAGCAATTCAGTGAAACTTGTCATTCTATTTCCTTTTCTCTGACTACACTTGTAATGGATCTGATTGTTATGAGATTTTGACCAGGATTCTTTCTAAAACACATACATCTTCATTGCCCATGGTAGTAGCTTGCTTGGTCCCCCTCTTGATCTCAGCATCCAGCTGTTTGATTCTGGTGTTCAGTTCATTGTTTTCACGTTTCATGTTGGCTAACTGTTCCTTCAATGCTCTGTCTCCAGCTTCTGACCCAGCCTTACCCTGATCATTAAACAGAGGAATAGTTAAAAACAGTCATATCATATCTTGTTATGTTGCAAGTGTACCACTGCACTATTTCTATGGAAATTTCATTTCAATCCTATCATTATTCATTGTGTAATTAACTTTTCAAACAATGACCTCCGAGTTAGTGGATATTTTAATGAATGATAGAACAATATGAATTGGTGGTCTTCTTTCAGACAAACACATTACCCCCACAACAGCAGCAGCTACCGGCTTAACTCCCCCTGCTTCGAGGTCCCTGATTTTTTTTTCCAGAGTGGCAATTCTCTTCTTGTCCTCATTGGCCCTTTGTTGTTCTCTCTTCTCAATCTGCATGGTCACCTCTTTAATAGCTTTGTCCTTGTCTGCTTTAGCAGTCTTGTTTTTAGCCTTTTAAACAATAGAAAACAATAAAGTATGTGGTGATGTACAATAAAGTAAGCGGTACATGTACAATAAAGTAAGCGGTACATGTACAATAAAGTAAGCGGTATGTGTACAATAAAGTATGTGGTGATGTACAATAAAGTAAGCGGTACATGTACAATAAAGTATGTGGTACGTGTACAATAAAGTAAGCGGTACTTGTACAATAAAGTAAGCGGTACGCGTACAATAAAGTAAGCGGTACGCGTACAATAAAGTAAGCGGTACGTGTACAATAAAGTATGCGGTACGCGTACAATAAAGTATGCGGTACGCGTACAATAAAGTATGCGGTACGCGTACAATCAAGTAAGCGGTACTTGTACAATCAAGTAAGCGGTACGTGTACAATAAAGTAAGCGGTACGTGTACAATAAAGTATGCGGTACGTGTACAATAGAGTAAGCGGTACGTGTACAATAGAGTAAGCGGTACGTGTACAGTAAAGTAAGCGGTACATGTACAGTAAAGTAAGCGGTACATGTACAGTAAAGTAAGCGTTACATGTACAATAAAGTAAGCGGTACATGTACAATAAACAAGCTTACCTCCAGCTCTCTGTTAGCAGCCCTTTGTGCCTCAGTGTTCTTCTGAGCTCCCTCTAGCTTAGTTTTCAGCTCGTTAATCTGAGTTTGAAGCGTTGTATTAGCTGTTCCAGCTCCTGATTTCTCTTTTTCCAATGCAGCCTTAAAGTGAAAAGGTGTTATTGTACATCACTGACAACAACACAAATACCACAAATTTGACAAATATTATGTAAAAAATTCTCAAATTTTGATGGAAATGAATTACAGATTCCTTACGATTCTGGCATGGAGTTCTTTGATTTCTTTAGCTGTGTCCACAGGAACATTAGCAAGTCTTTCCATCTCCAGTTGTTCATTTCGAGATTTCAAAGCATTGATCTCCTACAAAGGAAGTGTAAGGAACAAGATGAATATACCGCATAAGTGGAATTTTTAGCAAGACACAAATTTAGAGATTTTCCTGTAAAAATGGGTATATATATGTACATGTATATTTAGCGAGAGCTAATTTTAACAACTTTATAATTCCAAGAAAGATAACTATTACCAACGCTACGGAATAAATTGTTAGCGATATTCAATTTTAGCAACCTCTACACCCTCGCTAATAATGCCAAATTTAAATCCACCCTCAAAATTCTGTTTATACTGTATCTAAAAGATTGCATCAGGTTTATGATAAAAGTACAGTATATGTATTTCATAATTTTAAATGAAATTATTTCACTGAAAAAAGGAAGTAATAAGATATATAAATATAACACATAAAATCACGTGAATAAATTCTTGCAAATCCTCAGAATTTCAAGAATTTGAATTCCCTGGTATTCAAATTAGATCTACATACATATACATGTATTTTGTGACAACTCTTTTAACCGAGCCCTAGCCTTCCACAGGAATTTTTTACCTCCATTTTGGCCTTATTCTCAGCATCCTTTGTCTTTTTACCACTCTCTCTCTGGGCCTCGAGGTCCGTCCTCTCCGTCTCTACTTCCTCCTTCAAGACCACCATCTGTTTCCGGAGGTTTTCCAGCTCCTCCTGTGTACTATTGTGGGCAGTCTTCTCCTGTAGTAGGGCAGACTCGGAGGCATTCAGCAGTTTCTGGATGTCGGTGATCTGATTGGATAACTCCTACAGAAAAAGGAAAACACATGTAAGTGACTGAGCAGTTTGTAAAATCGCTGACCACATTTATTCGAAAATGAAATAAATAATTTTTACAAATTCACGGTAAATAAAATCCACAAGATCATAATTTTGTCTATGATATTGCAAAAACATCTATTTACAATTACTCATGAATAACAACCTTTCCAAATCATATGTACATTATACAATATAATGCATCAATAAAGAAGACATCAGA
Organism: Ostrea edulis; assembly: GCF_947568905.1. NCBI lineage: Eukaryota > Metazoa > Mollusca > Bivalvia > Ostreida > Ostreidae > Ostrea > Ostrea edulis. The sequence continues at coordinate 18,573,756 of NC_079168.1, forward strand.
TAAAATAATGTACCTCCGAGTCTTGAAGACCAGAGGTCAATGTTGTCTGAAGCTGCAAGTCATTTTTGGCCTGTTCCAACTGCAACTCTAGTTCCTATCAATAGAGTTCTTTCAATATCATTCACTTTCTATAAAATCATCTTAAACATAGTACACTTACAATGTATGTCCTGCTAAGCAATGAACACTTTCTGAAATATTTGTCAAACAACAAAGTTTGCTAATAGTCTATTTTGGCCTTAATTCAGACCAAATTTTAAACTGCATAAATATCACATTACATAAATGTGTTAAGGAGGTAGGACACACTAAACAAAGTACAATTTTAGTCAGGAATCATGAATTTACTATAACAACACCACAAATAAAGGTATGTGAATTTTTCACCATTTTCTTTCAAATGGCCAAAAATTGTCATTATTCTAAGCTGTTTGGGTCAGAAAGTATGGGCCTCATGCATCAACCACACTCAAATTAAGATATGTTAATTATCATATCAAAATGATGGATGTATATGAAAATAGTCTTAAAATTCCAGACTGCAAATGGCTGTTGTTGCACCCACCCCTTTACTTTTCTAACAAAAGTGACCAATGTATAAAAAGAAGTGCAAATTGTTGTGGGGGAAAAAGTCTCAAATTCTATCCGAGTTCAGCTTGATGTTGGAATCTCCTCTCTTTGTACATCACTACCTTGAGCCTAGCCACAGCATCATTTCTTTCTTTTCTGAGGTTGTCATTATCTGACTCGAGGTCTGTCAGTTTGTCATCCATAGCTGACATCTGATGCTCCATCTTCTCCACCGGAGACTCTTCTACAAATTGAAGATGACTGCTTTAACCCACTTCAGAAAATATACAAGTACAGCCAATGTACCCTGCACAATGTCTTAAAATATGTAAAATACAACTTTCTGAAACAGTATTTTTATTTCTATCTTTTTTTGGGGGAGTAGAGGGCGTTGGTTGAGAGTATATATTCAAGTCATACCAGACACAGCTTCAGTGCTTATTCTGGACTCAGGGGCCTTGTAGTCTCCAGTCTTCATGATCTGCAGAGCTTCCACCATAATTTTTTTATCTTCTAGAAGGTTGCCATTCTCCTCCAAAACCCTGTATGCCCTCTCTCCATCAGAATCTCTGTGGAATAAATACAGCATTAAGATTGCACTAAGTATGTCTGTATTTAAACCTTACAAGTAAAAGATCACTAATAAATGTAGCTCTTCAAATCACTTTCAAACTTGAAAATGAAATAAAAATGTGCTCACATTCAATAAGCCTTATGATATTGAATATTTTTTAAAAGATTATTTTTTATGTCCCAAAATCTCATCCACTGTAATGTAGCTATCAAATCACAGAATCATTTCAAGTTACCATTCCATACATTGCTGAAGCGTTGAACATCAACTGTGCTGAATATAGTAAGCTAAGTATATTCTAAAAAACCCGCCAATATCTCTATAGATTCTGACCTGTCTTTGGCTGTGGGTTCCCTGCCATTTTTCTTGGTAAACTTGGACACCCAGGCCTCAACTGCCTTGACGCTCTTTTCCTGACTCTCCTTCAACTTGAGCGCCTCAGTGGAGACCACTCCCAGACGATTATCCACACCCTCAGCAGCAGAGGGTACCTCTCCATGTATCTCATGGACCTAAACAGAATATAACAAAATCAGCAATTACAAATAGATACAGGTCCTAAACTCTGTCTGTGCACAGTCATAAGAAATTATAGTATTGGCAACTTATGTACTTACATAAAATGCCACTGCTTCAAGGAGTTTCTTGGTTTTCTCGAAATCTACCAAATCTTTTAATTTGTGTTGCAGCTTTGTGTGTTGTTTTGCCATTTTTAACATATCAGCTCTCATTTCTTTGTTCTCTGTTCGAAGTTTGTCCAATTCCTAGAAATCAATGTACACTTACAGTGTTGTATAAATCCAATAGCAATTTGGCAAACAATACACATTATGCTCATTTTGGATTATTTACTCTTTATTCAGAATCATTTGAATATATACATGTATATTTAATGCTAGAAAAATATCTCAGTTTACAGAATTTCATTTTAATAATTTTTCATAGAATCTGTTGTATTGTACCTTCTCTAGATCCTGAATGGTGAGGATCTTCTCCTGGATTTGTGCCTCCTTCTCATGAAGCTGTGTTTCCAATTCTTTGATTTCTGTCTTTTTGTCCTCCAACTGCTGAATTAAGTCCCCATGTTCAGGAACATTGCATCCCTAATAATTTGACATATATCAGACAGATGTGAATCTTTTCCCTAAATCTTATATGGCAATGGAGTTGGGTGATTACTTCAGCATCATTTAAAGAAGTACAATAAAGAATTTGACATTACATTTGCTCCGCACAGCTAATGATGGAAATTAATCTTGATATGTATATTATGAAGGAGATTTCAGGAATTCACTTACATCTACTGGCTCTGATTTTGTTGGGATGGAAGATGTAACAGCCACTGCGGTTGTGACACCTGGTGTTACAGTCTGTTGCAATGCCTGGAAGGGGAAAGGTTATACACATGTACCACATGAAGATTATGCAGCGCTAGACAGAAATTTTCAATAATTGGCAGACTTCAACCACTTAGTTCAAATTACCTGAATCTGCTGTAATAGAACCTCTTTTTCAGTTTCTGTTCTCAATTTCTCCTCCTTCAGAATCTCATTTTCACTCTCTATGTCAGTAATCTTTTCATCAAGGGAGGTTACTTTTTCTTCCAAGGTTTGCACCCGTGTATCTGGATCTGGGAAGATATGGATATTTATCTCATTACAAGCTGTTTAGAAGAACTTTCTGTAAATTTTTCCACTTTCATGAGGCAGTGCCCTAACTTACCAACATTAATGGATTTCGCTTTTTCTTCTTCTTTCTCTAGTTTTTTAAGCAGTTTCTTCAAGTCTTTTTTCATCTCCTTGCTTTCTTTCTTCAAGACATCAAGCTCCTAAAACATAAATAAGTCTGTAATGACTATCTAGTATTGAAAGGTAACCTAAACATTCTAATGAACAAAATACAAGTCAGCCTTTACTTAAGGAATATTCTAAATTCTGATACAGAATATGAAATACAAGTTAAAAGAAATCAAAATGTTTTAATTAGCTAACCTCAGTGTTGGTCGTTGATGCCACAGCAGAAACAGTGCCAGCTTTCAGGGCAGCCTCAAGCTGACTTATTTTATCTCTAAGTCTGGAGAGTTCCTCGTTCTGTTGACTAATATGACTGCTTTTTTCAGTGTTCTCTCTTTGGAGTTCAGCTATTAGAGCATGGAGTTTTTCCACCTCTGCCTGTTCCTTTTCTAACTCTGCCATCACCATTGGATCAGGAACTTTTACCTATACATGAGAAGGACACTTTTGTTAAACTATGTACATATACAAATATCTCAGTATCTAATGATACAGGTATCCAATATTTGGGTGAAAAACCATTATATTAAAGAGGTTTTCCTAAATGCAGATTACAAATATTGGCAATGTTCATGTATAGTGTAAATGAATAAATTATGAAAAATGAATACTGTCTCTGTTGTTACTTTAATGTCTGATAAAGTTGGCTATATTTGAAGTGAAGGGCAGTGAAGTGTAGGCATGGAAAGCGCCTTTCATTTGTGTTTTTACCTCCACTGTCCGAACCTCTGGTTCTTTCAGGGGGACCTGGACAACTTCAGGAGGGTCTAAAACATTTCCACTCTCCAACTTCTGATAGGTTTCCAGCTTTTTGTCCAGAGAATTGACCATCATGTTGAGCTCTTCTTGTTGTACATACATCTCCTTCACAGAGTCAGTCCTGTTTGTGTTTGAATATTGAATTTAATAGTCTTAAAGTATCATAGCCAAGAATATTTATTCAAATAATCAATTTCAAATTTCTTTGAATGGTTGTCATGATAAATATCTATTGCTGCTGTTTTTAACTAATGATATATACTTGTCCTCCGCTGTTGGTTCTCGACCATTCTTCTTTTTGAACTGAGTCTCCCATTGTTTAACATCCTTGTCCAGTCCTGCCTTCTCCTGGGTCATCATCACACGATCTTCCTCAACCTTTTTCTTGTTCTCCTGAGAATAACATTAAATTTTTTGTAAAACTTCCAATTTGACATCTGACCTTAACCTGATACAAATCTTTGACCTTCACTATTCTCAAATATGAGGTCCCTGTTTCATAAAAGTCCCTTTCTCATACAATCTAATTGTTGCTCAAAAGTCAATAGGACAAACCCAAACACAATATGTTGCCCAACATTCAAGTTAGGGGGCAAGAAAACCTACTAAATTGAATGTGTCTTACAAAGTGACAACAGAAAAGTAAACACATGTGCAGTTTTGAAAACAACTGTATTAAATCAAATGGAGATAGCTTTAAGGTATCATGAGAACAATTCCATGTAAGACAATTGCATATAAGGACATGTAAGTACCTTAGCAATGGCTTCTGTGCCCTCAGAGGCTGTAACAACAGCTGCCAAAGCCTGGTACTGGGCCTCTAATGCCGCATACTTCTCCTGGACAGTGGCCAGCTTCTCGGCCTGCTGCATCATGGTCTCATATTTAACTTTCCATTCAGTGCTTTCCTGAATGTTAGAACAAAAACCCAGTTACCCAAACAGTCAACTGAACAATGAACATACAGGTGACTCGAGATAACTCGAAGTTCAAGGGACCTAGATAAAACTTCGAGAAATTGAGAGTTCGAGAGATCGAAATTCGGAAATTGAAGGTCCACCGGTATGGTTCAGATTTTACAGTAACTGGAAATGTATACCAACAAGATCATATGATATCGTTTTGACATGTTTTCCTTCATATTCGTCAGGTACTTTGATAACAAAATAAAAAACCTTATTTTGCTTTAATAATTTATGTATTTATTTGTTCTTTAATCATGCTTAGATAGGCATACAAAACCAAGTTCCGACGACGCTTTACTATCGCAAACTAAACAGAGTACAATGTTATGTCGCTTTACCCAAAGCAAAAATTCTAACGAATGAGTAAAACGATGTTTTAGAGTAACTTTACACAAAGAACAAACTCGAGAAATTTAACAGTCTGTAGATCTCTAAATTATGTATAAAACTTACTCTCTCGTTGTCAAGTCCAAACAAATAATAGGTTTTATTCATAATCGGATTATATATAATTTTAATCCTCATGACACAAAACCACAGTGCAAGGTGTAAACTGACCAATTAGTCAATTATATACTCAAGTGCATCCCCTCCACAAAGAAGCATGTTTCAACTATGTAAACACCTAATTACCCCTCCGGCATTCAACAAAATCCAGGTAAGGCCCAAGCGGAAATTATTACACGCTTGGGTAACGGTGGGTATACGCTACCACTTCTTCGAGAGATCGAGAGTGAAAAATAATGAAATGTGTTTTACAGGACCCAACTTCATTTCGAGAGATCGAGAACTTTGAGAGATCGAATATTCGAGAGATCGATTGTAAATTTGCTTTGTTATATATAGAGAAAAATCGGGACCATGATTTCACTTTGAGAGATTCAAGTTCGAGCCATTGAGAGTTACCTGTACTTTGTTGCAATGAAATATAAGTTGTAAATTACCTTTATTACATACAGGTGACTTTTGGTGACTCGAACGGGGGGAATAGCCAAATCAATAATTGCTACTCAGCAAGAATAAATAAATGCATAAACTTTAAAACTTTTTTTTTTTATTATTTATGTAAGATATAGTTCTGTGATGTTGAAATCCTTTACCTTCCACTTTTAAATCCTTGCACGAATCATTTTTGTCACATTATTTTATTAAAACATTGTTAGACAGTGACTTACTTTGGTGAGAACTGCTATATCTTGCTGTAGTTTGTTGTTCTGGTCCATCCATTCCTTCCTGTCTCCTCCAAAGTTCCTCCTGTCCTCTTCCATTTGTCTTCTTTCCTCATTAATCCTCTGTCTTTCCTCCTCCAGCCCACTTCTCTCAGCAGACATTTCCTCTTTCTCTGCTGAAGAGACAGGGACTGGCACTACTGAGGATGTCACTGGTGTTTCTTTTGCAACTTGTACCTTTAATTCAATAATTACACAAAAATAAGATTACACTCTTGCAGCAATTTACAAAATTAATGACCATCAAATGAAGCTATCAATCCTTTATTCGTTATTCATGTTGAGGTAAGAACAGATTTTGGAGCATTTTGATCAACAATTGTCTTGTCATATCTTGTAAAGCCTTACCTTGGTTTCTGAATTATTGACTGCAGAGACAACAGACGATGCCACCACAACCCCTGCAGCTGCTCTGAGTCTCTTTTCTTCTGCCAGGTCTTTTTCAAGCTGGACAACTGTAGACCTCTCCTTCTCCAAGTCCTCCTTAAGTTTCTGTGTAAAAGAAAACCCCAAAAGACACATGTGATATAATAAATCTAAAACACACCATTTCTTTGACATGTGAAATAAAATGATTCTGAGAAACAAATATCTGTGATTGACTTTACCTTGAAATCATCCTCTAAATCTGCCTCTTTGCCTCTTTCCACCTCTCTTTCTTTTTCAACTAAAAACAAGAAAAATATGAAGCTGAATAATACACAAATGAATTATTTCTACTGTTAAATTGCATAAAAAAGAAAAATTCACATTTGAACACAATCTAGCATAACAAAGTTTTGTCTTCTCACCTGTTGTTAGGGCAACTGTTACTTTATCCAACTTCTGGGATAGCTCTGTTTGTATCTCAACCTGGTAACACAAAAATACTACATGAAATTTGAACTGTTTGCTGCAATTACTTTTAGGTATGTCCATGTTTCAGTGAAAACAAAAATAAATCCCCTATACATGTACCCAGAGACATAATACATCATGCACATGTTCTCTTATCCTAAATGATTTAAAAAAGAATTCAAGTTTACCCATATTCTAAAATACAATCATATGACATGTTATTAAGGGATCTGAGTGATAGAATTGTTCATGAGATTCATACTAATTAATAATTAACAGTATATTGATGTGCTGTTAAATCAATCAGTGATGTCATAGTGTACCTTTTCTTTTTCTAGTCTCTCAATTTCAACTTTGTTTTGTATCAGCAAGACTTTCTTATCTTTCAACAAACGCCTGTTCCTTTCTGCAAGGCTCTGAAAATATAATAAACTTTCATATACATGTATTTACCATAACAATAGTTTGAAACAAGCAAATTCTCTAATAGAATTTTTACCTTTTGATAATCCAATGCACATGTGCAAGTATATTTGAGAACATATTAACCATTTGTACCTCAAGCATTTCATTCCAGTAGGATTCTTTTGACTGTAGCTCACTTCTGTGGACATCGATTACCTGGCGAAATGTGGTTACCTTTCCTTTGTATTGCTCTCGAAGGTTGATCACAAATATATTGAATTGTCTCTGCAGAGTAGAAATATACCGTTGCTGGACAATATTTAATAAGTAAAGCTCACTAGAGCTGAACATAGGTTGAAAACAAGTCCAACAATCATTTTTGTAAAAATAACTTGCAATATACATGTATCACAGAAAATTCATGACGAATTCCTGAATATCATTTTTGCAAACAAATACAGTTGAACTTCAATATCTCCAATATCATGGATATGTGGAAATGAATTGGAAGTTCCAACTACATTTTCTTTATGTATTTTAACCTCAGTATCTTGAACTTTCAGATACCTCCAATTTTTTCTCAGCCTCATCTATTTTGAGATGAGGTTTAACTGAATCTTCTAAAATCAAAAAGAAATGTTTTAAGTTGTTAAATATTCTAATTTATCAATGAATGTACATGTATGTGAAATATGAATAAATAAACAGACCTGAGTTTCATCTTCAATGCTTTTGTACTCTCTCTGGATGTCAGTGACAATGCATATGTGATTTGACTTCATTTTCTTCATGTCCTTAATAACTTTTGTGATGCTCTTCTTTGCGTAAAGGTAAGGAATATAAGCATTCTTAATTTCTTCTGTCTCCTCAATCTCCTCATCAGAGCTGTCCGAAGAAACTGGAGAAATATGAACATTCAACAGTTTACATTAATTCAAAGAAAAAATTCACAAATTCCTCAATACATATGTCAAAGACATTACCAAACCAAAATCCTCAATACATTTATGATCACAACAAAGTGTTAAAACTTTCACAGCCTTTCAAATTATCCATAAATGTACTTACATATACATATATAACTTTCATTTTCAACAAAGATAGAGGAACTAATTAGAAAAAAATTATATACATTTCACTTAGCACTTATCAGTGTTCCATACAGTACAAGAGAATGAACAAAACAAAGAATTATTCAATTAAAAAAATGACACTGAAGATTAGAATTTTCAAAATAAATGTATTTCCTGACAAATTTGTTGCAACACTATTTTTACCCTCTGCTCGTTGATTAGCCAGGTAAGCCCGATTTTCTCGTGCCGCCTCCCTAACACTGATGATGCTACTAGTCACAGAAGGGGGAGCTGTATAGAGGTAGATCACAGCAAGAAAGAATTAAAAACTACAAAGACCTTCTTCCCAAAGAAAGATTAGGATTAGTATCAGTATATCATCTCTGTTAATTTCCTATTAAAACTAACTTAAGTAATTAGTGAAAAAAAGCATTAATATACAAACCACTAATAAATAACTCAATCTCTATAGATTTACACTTTCACTACTATGTTAGGGGATATTTTTAAATAATGTATTAGTAATATCCAAACAGAATACAATCTTACCAGAATTAAGCTCAGACATGGAACTCCTGTCTGTCCAAGCCTCTGTAAAATTATAAAAAAAAAAAAAAAGGGGGGGGGGGATTAAAATTATTGCATCAATACTGCATTTAAAATATGTTTATCAATTAATGTTTGGCATTTTATAATACACAAGCTGCTGAATTAGTCATGAAGATATCTCCTAATCATATGCATGTAAAACTGCATACATACCTCTGACAGTAGAATGCGATTTGAGGGAGGCCAGGCTTCCCATGTTTGACACTGAAGTTGGTTCCACTACGTTTCTGCCAAATGGGGAGGGTGATCGCCTTCTCCTCTCTGGGACAAGGTCAGGACTGGGTGCTCTCTCTACTTTTGAGGGATTTTTATTTTTTGATTTTTTATCTTTCCCTTCTTTTCTTTTGTCTTCTTTTTCCTTTTTCTTTTCTTTCTTTTTGACATCTTTGCTGTCTACCTCTACAGACTTTTTATCCTGGGTGTTTTTGTTTTCTTTCTCTTGTTTGCTTTCATCCTCTGTGAACTATTGTCAAAATAATGAAAGAGAATATTTTGTGAATAATAAGAAATAAACTTGCTGGTTGTTTTGAGTGTATTTTTTTTCTTCTATTTTTTTTTTTAAAAAATGTATAATTTTCTTCAGCACTTCAAAGATCTATGTGTACATTTACATATAAATAATTATAACTCCAGATTGTATGTTTACATATAAGATTTATATTCTCCAGCTTTGGCTGTCATATAGCATACTTTCTCAGTGTTGTCCACAATAGATGCTGCTTCCTTTACACTTATTTGACTGTGGGCACTTGAAGGTCTTTCCTCCTCAACTGAACAAAACAAAACAGTGTTCGAAATCGGTTTAAAACTTGGTCTATGCCAAAACAAAATGACAAAGACCTCATTGAATTGGCATAGACCACAACATTAAAAAAAAAACCCCAAAACACAAATTTAAAACTTTGTAATTTTCTTCTAATGTACTTAGAAAGCATATTTCCTTTAATAAATTTCCATAACAATGTCCTCCTTTCCTCATAACGTTTATCAGACGTCGAATTTTGTGATAACTCCATTGCTTTAAGGTATTCCATGTGTAATGAAAGGATAATGAACAATTTTGAAGGATTTAGATCAACATAAATGTTTATTGTTAAATAATGATGAAAGTGAAGCAGATGAAATTCACATGACTGGTAAATGATTAGAAGCTGACCTTTTTGCACTTAAGACTTTTTGGAAGAGTTGTCTTCCCTTTGTAAAAATAAGAAAAATCTAATTTTCAAAAAATGTGTGTGGTCAATGATTAATTTTATTTCATATTTTCACTAAGAGAAAGTGTTTGTAACTTTCTACCAAAAGATTTGTGTGAAAATATAATTTCATTTTATAAAATATTGTAATAAAACATGCTTTTCCTATATACTTCAATGTTAAATTCTAGGTGAAATAAATCAAGCAGTAAACAAAATTTTGAAAATTCCTATGGTGGATTATTTGTATTTGATGAACCCTTCAAAATGATACAATGTACCATGATTACAAAAATTCCACCATCCATTTCTTAGATATGAAATATGGTCATTATACATTGAATACCTTAAACCTAGAAAATCAGCATAGACAATTTGGTCTATCCTATTAATTACAATTGGCATAGACCAGTGTCATTTGACACAGACTCGGTCTATGATTAATTTTGAACACTGATAAAACAGCCAAGTATCCTAATGAAACTGTTTGTATGGTTCGAATAGAATGCATATCATTATTCATGACAAGTAAAAGAATAAAATGATGGAAAAACACGTGAAATATAATTACACCGTTAAACAGTTTGGCTAAATGTAATCAAATAGATATCAGAAATAGAATGTCGAAATTTGTGTTGGTCACTTCGGTCTGATCTTATTGTTTGAGTACCTATCTCATTAAAATTGTTGACAGATTTAAAAATCAAATATATTTACCTTGATTTACCACTTTTGGTGACTTTTTCTTTATTTTCTCCTTTACTTTGGATGCCATTTTTTCAATGAAAGTTTTTGACACAAACCCCGACCAGCGGGATCTAACTTAGTAATCTAAAAGAAAAGTATTCAAATTATAAATATCGAAAAGAAAACTGTAAACGTATTGAAAATCAATTAATGCACGCTAAAACAACACAAAGTCATAATATAATTCAAACCTCTGGTTCTTCCTATTTCTATTTACTTGGCCGCCATTTGTAAACAAATGCAGTGACGTCATATATTGTATTCCAATCCCGATGTAATTTGAGCATGGAGTTATTATAAAGTGTCAGATTTGTAAACATTTTAAAATATGCCAATTCTATGGCAAGTTCATCAATAAAATTTCATTTGAGTGGCACATTTGCGTAACTTAATTACTTCCTTACACTTATGGTGCTTAAAGTAATTCATGACACCATGCAATATTTTAAAACAAACAAAACGTATAGTTACTCTCTTTGTATGGCATCGGTCTCAGCAACCCGATTATGTTTGCTGACTTTAAACGAGACCGTTTGAACCCCTGCCCCCATCGACTTGTTTGTCAGTAGCCTGCTTCGATTTAAAAACTGGCCATATGCAGAACAAGCTCTTGCGTATCGAATCAGTTGAGAGATATAAACACCATATGCAGGTGATAATGGAATATTGCTACATAAATATGGGAAGTTGACGACTGGATTTATGCTGCATTGTGTTGGAGGAGATGTTGAACACTGGTTGTGTCGTTGGAACGGTGGAATGCAACTCGGTTCCATTTCAATATCGAGTAAAAGGTTCAACACCTCTTCATCTACATGTAAAACGCACTCGTTGACTGAGCCCCATATAACGCAGTTCAATTTCATTAATATTTACCAGATCAGAAGTCGCCACTTGCTCCGTCATGTTATCGATCTCGTAAATCAGACGATTCATACCGGGAACTCGTGTAATCTGTCTACTTCTACCAGTAAGGGGTCTACGTCATCAAGTTGACTATTTTGCCACGTCATCGCTTATGTATATTGTTTCTTTAAATTAATTTGTATTTTATTCATATCTTTAGTTGTGCTTATTTTTGATAGCAATGAAAAACAAAAATCAAACGAATGCATGTCGTTATATAAAATGCTTGTGTAGAAAATCCCGTTCTATAAATAGCGCTAAAATTAGAACGGAGAAGACGCATTCCATAGAAAAGTAGTCCCGCGAGCTTAGTGCAGATGAACTCCGAACGAAATTTTGACAGAGAAATCAAACGAATTTTTTAACCAATTAGCATCGTTGTTAAGTCATCACTTTAAAAGTTATTAAATGATTGAAATATCTAAGTATGAAGCAGAAGTGGACGATTCTGGTGTCTTTTATTTCGATAGATAATAAGTCGTCGATATATCTAAATGTCGAATTGAAGGCCACAGCAAGAATGTTTTTCTCCTAACGTAGAATTTTTTGAATAAATTCTGCTTGATATGAATATAAAAACAGGTCAGCTAACATAGGAGCATGCCTGTGTACAATTCGTGCCCATGGAAATTCCAACAGACTGTTGGAAGACCTGATCACCAAAGACCACGAAGATATTGTCAATGAGGAACTCCAGCATATTTTTTATTTCAACTTCAGAGTACTTGTGCGTGGAATCAGAGTGGCGTAACAAAGTAATCTGTTGGATGACTGATACGAATATTTGTGTTTTCCATTTTTGTTGAAGAAACAACTGTCTATGATGTCAAAAAGTCTAGTCTTTAATTTATCGTGAGGAATGGTGGTGTAAAGTGTTGAAATGTCATACGTTTTGATGCTGTTGATTTAAGAAAAGTTTTGCGATTTCAAGTTTACTAAAAGTTCTTTAGAATTTTTTAGAATCCACATTTGATTTACACCACTTCTGGCATATGTAGTCGCACAGTACATTTGAAGTTTCTCCATCACAGCTGTTAATATTTTCGTGAGGAGCAAAGATAGGGGCTTGGTAGAACATTTACTGGGTCCAGCAATGAATCTTTGTTTGTGAGGGTTTTATGAAGTTTAGGAATCCAGTATAGGGTACGGTAACTCATATTCATCCGACCCATTGACTGGGATATTAAATGTGTCTAAAACTGAAGCATGGTTTTGAAGAATTTCGTCTTTCGAAAGGGCATTTGGAGTATTAATTTTACCCAATGATAGGTTGTATTGGCAAACTAGATTGTTAAAACGACTATAGAATTTGCGAAATGCTGACTTCAAACGAGACTGTTGAAACCCCTGGAATATCAACTTTATTTGTCAGTAGCTTACGTTAATTCAAAATGGTCGCTGTTCGTTATCTTCACCTTTAATTGTAGTTTCTATTGCGCGAATTTATCCCCGTGATGTTTTCTTTTGCTTCTTTGACAGTTTAGGCCTGTGCAGGTTCACGCCTCGACATCAAAGTATTTTCACGCTTTTGCGCCTGGTCTATCCTAGAGGCGGTGAAGCATGCAATACAATAATCTGCCTTATCTGCCTGTTGCTATATCATTCTCACGGAGTTGAATTATAACGTGTCATGGCCAGGCATACAATTTCGAACAGGTTGCGTCAAAGAATAAGCTTATAATATCCCCAAATTACACAGTTATATCCTGATAATGAACTTCTGATGTCTCCACATTACAAGTTATATCCTGACAATGAGCTTTGATGTCTCCACATGACACAGTTTTAACCCGATAGTAAGCTTTTGATGTAAAACTTATATAATGTCTCTTCAGTGATGCTCAACCGAAATGTATGAAATTCGAAATAACAATGAAGTTTTAGAGCTATTATAGGGGAAAACAGTGTGCCAAAAAATGGAGTCAAATTCGTCTAAGGATAAGAGCTATGCGTGAGGGAGATGATCCTTAATTTTGTAATGAATTTCTAAATTTTATAACAGCAATTAAATATACATTCTGATATCTCGACATTACACAGTTTTAACCCAATAATACGCTTCTGATGTCTCCACATGACACAGTTTTAACCCGATAATAATCTTCTGATGTCTCCACATGACACAGTTATAGCCTGATAATGAACTTTGATGTCTCGACATGACACAGTTTTAACCCGATAGTAAGCTTCTGATGTCTCGACATGACACAGTTTTAACCCGATAGTAAGCTTCTGATGTCTCGACATTACAGTTTTAACCCAATAGTACGCTTCTGATGTCTCCACATTACACAGTTATAGACTGATAATGAGCTTCTGATGTGTTCATATTACACAGTTATGAACCGGAACATATATTTCTAAAATTGTTATCAGTGATCTATGGCTTCGGGAAATGAATTTTGTTCAGGATGACAGAAAGTTTGTGGGCATTAAGTAACCCTATCATGTGTTCTAATGTTTTTAATGTGGCATGTTTTTTCCTCTTATTTCAAAGCTGTACATTTTCATTTGGTGAAGCAAAAGCGCGAAAATATTTAATTCCTGTCTACCCATAATCAATCATAGAACAAGCACAAAATCCTGATTATTCCAATTACTACAACAGATTCAATGCACCAAACCATAAATCCGATAAAATAGCTACGAACATTTACAACATTGTAACATTTTAAGCAATATTTGTGATAAACAGGATCTTCGTTCGTCTTTCCATTATAAAGGTATGGACCAATCACAAAGTTGGATGAAAGGACATAAGACAGGCAAACGAACGATATGTGCGGAAGTTGAAAAAATAATTTATAGATTTAATCAATGCATTTTCGCTCCATGATCTACATAGGTCCAGAAGGGCACCACTTTCACAATTTTTGTAGAGACTGTGCTCATTATAACTATTGAACTATTCTTTTACTATACTAAATATACCGGCGTCAAGAAGATGCTTCGTAGAGATTTATACTAATGATGCATATAGCTGTACCACAACCCTTTACCCAGGGGTCATGAATAAAACAGTGAAGATAATGAACGGTGATAAATCTTATAACTCCAATAAAGGAGTAGGGCAAGCATGGACCCCTGGGCATACTACAGGTGGGATCAGGTGCTTAACAGGACTATGCATACCCTGTTGACCGGTCACACCCGCCGTGGGGCTTCTATCATGTTCAGGTAAATAGCATAAAGCGTACTCCAAATCAATGTGTAAAGAACAGCCTAATGATTGGTAGAAAACACATCGGACAGTTTTCAACCTAATGACAGGTTGTTTTTGCAAATAAGATCACTATAACGACCATGGAATTCGCGAAATGCAGACTTTAAACGAGACAGTCAAAACCAGTATAACATCAACTTAATTGTCAGTAGCTTGTCTCGATTTAAAAAATTGATCATATACAAAACACGCTCTTGCGTATCAAATCAGTTGTGAGACATAAACACTATATGCAGAGAATAAATATTTTAAGTTCAATGGTTATGGAGAAGTTGAAGTCATCCCGTAAGATTAGTCATAAAGCTGGGTTGTTGGTTTGCCATTAACATCTATGTTCAATAAAATATCCAGATATGAAGCAGATACGGAAGATTCTGTGGTGTCCTTTATTTCATGTTTGGTATATCGAATTGACATATGAATGAACATCTGTATTGTAAAGTATTTGATTTGAATCTTCCCAAATTTATCCGATTTCCAATGTATTTTCCAAGTTTGTGAGAAAGGAATTCTTTGCTTCAACCTGAATTGTAAAAACAGGGCATATTTGCATGAGGATTCCTGTAGTGTACGTAAGCTATTATTCTTATTCATCATTGTATCAGAAAACAATCATGATAATTATCGATTCAATAGTTGTTTAATATAATGTTAACTTGATGTGTTTCTTCAAAGTGTACTTTCATGTATTTATAAAAAAGTCAATTGCCAGTTCAAATACATAACAGAACTACAACACATGTCAGGTGTAAATGTCACATTTTATGTTTGGTTACTTTTCAATAAATCATGTAATGATTGTTAATTTTAGGAAATATTATCAATTAAACTCAACATTTTCAGTCAGTAATGATTGTTTATCATAATTTTAAAGTTAATATTTACATGCTGTATAACATGATAACTTTGTTGTTTTCGTTATTGTAGTCAATCTTTTCCAACTGCTAATAAAAAGAATAAGATGGAAACGAATTGGACAATATTAGTATACAAGGCTTGAAGAAATATAGTCTCTAACATTTTCAAGGTACTACAAGTATTGTTAATAGACAAAATGTCGTCTATATATCTAAATGCTAAAATTGAGGCCACAGCAAGATATCTTTCCTTCTCGAGTAGAAGTTTTTGAATGAATTCTGCCTCAAAAGAATATAAAAACATGCTAATTAATAAAGGAGCAGAATAGGTGACCATGGGAATTCAATCAGATTGCTGGAAGACCTGATCGCCAAAGACCACGTAAATATTGTCAATGTGGAAACTGTAGCAATCTTTTGATTGATTTATTGTATATTGTTTAACGTTTCGCTCACGAATCTTTCACTCATATGGAGACGTCACTATTGCCGGTGAAGGACTACAAATTAGTGGCCTATGCTCGGCACTTAGTCTTTGAGCAAAGGGATCGTTATCATGCCATACCTGCTGCTCGGTTTTTGCGGTCAGCATCTTCTTGATATCATCTTCAGAAGACTGTGCGTGGTGTTTAACAAAGTAATTTTTGAATGACTTATCACAAGATATGAATATTTTCATGCTCCATCTATATATAAAAAAGGAACTGTCTACGATGTCAAAAAGCCCAGTCTTTCATCTATCTATAAAGTGTTGAAAAGGTCATACGTTTTGATGCTTTTGATTTGGAAAATGTTATGAATTTTTTAGAATCCACAATTGATTCATACCACTTGTCGCATATGATATGGTGCAATGCTTCTGAAGTTTCTCCTTCAAAGCAGTTAACATTTCTGTGACGAGCAAAGATAGACTTGGTATAATATATACTAGATCCAGCGGTTTAGTGAAGATCATTCTTTTGATAGAAGTATCTTTGCTGTTCATATATTACATGAACAGTTTGTCAATGATGATATCTTAAAAACACAGAGTAATTCTTTAATTTTTTGTCCCATCCTTAGCCCAGTTGGGAGAGGTATCATGGAATTCACAAATCATTTTTTGCTTTACCCCATTTCATACGACAAGCAAAGAACGCAAGACGTAATGCCGACGAACAAATCCTGAGTGACCAGAACACACTTTAATCAGATGAGTGACTTCCGTAATCTTATAAAGAAAGACAGAGAACAATCACATGCTTTATTTTCATTATTTAGCCACAAGTACAAAAATAACCAAATACAAATTTATCCTTCATTAATTGATATAAAACAATTTGTAAACAAATATTCATGATTAATCCAACATCCACATCCTCGATACAAATCACGCATTGTTAGTTGTGGCTCATGGTCAGAGAAGGCAGTTTTCCTTGTGGAACTTTCCTCGGTGCGGGTAAGTCATCTTTAGGGGTTAAAGGGGTAACTTTACTGCGCCTTTTCCTGTATTTTGTTTTATCTTTGCTATTTTGCATTTCGTTTGAAACTGAAGTGTTAAAATTTTCTGTCTGGTCCTCTGTATTTTCCTTCATTGTCCCTAATGCTGTCTCTGACGTGATATTATTTTCGTCTGCTGTGAGGATTTTCTTTCCCTTTCTTTAAAAATGAAACACATACACATTTTTAAACATTAACTTGTATATCTGAATTTAATTAAAAATGTTTTATTGCAAATTGCCACCAACAAATCTAATAAACATACCATAGAAATAACCACCAATGACATAAAACCTCTAATGACTTAAAAGCGCTAATTATATAAAAGCACTTATGATATACTTTGTACTTGTAACGAATCATTTTCGGATGGAATTGCATCGATTAACGATATGATTCTATAAAAAACATTTTTAAATTGATTTATCGACAATGTTCAGTGTCAACCACTAATAATTTCAAACAAGAGCCCATGGGCCACATCACTCACCTGAGTCACCTTGGCCCTGCTGATGTGGTTTTAAAAAGATTTTTTCCCAATTTCTATTCCTATGAAAAATTTTCACCCGATATTAAGGCCCCAACCTAACCCCAGACAGTGACAGCATATCCAAACTTGAATTCACACAACACGGGGATGCATCAAGACCAAAATTACATTGGAGTTCTGACGAAGGTCAAGTTTAGAATGCCATAGATCATGGTATAAAATGAAAGAAATTCGTGTAATAAATATGATTGATTGTTTTGCACCACACTCAACAATTTCTCATTTATCTGGTGGGGCCCAGTTTTTATTGGTGGAAGAGAGAACCCAAATACAAGGTACCTGGGAAAAGACCACCAATTTTCCGAACGTAAACTGGGAAACTTTCTCACTTACCGGCGCGAGCACCAACCAGAGGTGAGAGGCCGTGTGATTCTGAGCGCGATGTTCTAACCACTCGGCCATGGAGGCCCTACTAAATATGAAAGCGCCACCTTAAATAGTTCATGATATATTGTGAACTGCATACTGTAAACTCAAAATAAAAGACACCACAGAGTCCTCCATATCTGCTTTGTACTTAGATATTTTATTAAAAATAAAAATTACCGGCAAACTAACTACTCATCTTTATGACAAACAGGATGTTTTCAGCTTCTCCATTGTCAACTTCCCATATTTATGTAGCAATTTTCCAGTATCACCTGCACATGGTCTTTATTTCTCTCAACTGATTCGATATACAAGAGCTTCTTCTGCGTACGATCAGTTTTTAATCAAGGCATGCTACTAACAAACAAGGTGATGCTACAGGGATCTCGTTTAAAGTAAGCATTTCGCAAATTCATATGGTCGTTATAATGATCTAGTTTGCCCTACCTATCATTGGGTCAAACGCTGTCTGATGTGTTTCATACCGATTGTTAGGCCGTTCTTGGTACACTAATATTGACTACGGATTACTCCGTTGATGTGATCAAGGTATAGGGCTCACGGCGGATGTGACCGGTCAACATGCTCACTCCTCCCATGCACCTGATACCACCTTTGGTATATCCCGGGGTCCATGTTTACCAACTCTCTATTTGGTATTCTTTTAAAGAGTTGTGAGATTGATCGCTGTTCGTTATCTTCATTTTTCATTGAATAGGTTAGATTTAGAAGTAGGCCAAATTCCAAAATCAAGGTCACAATGTCAAATATCATGGTATCAAAAGGAAAGGTGTTGCCAGAATCTATATACAAATATGAAATACCTACCTCATATATTGCAGGAAATATGTAATAGGTTATATTTTCTTTAAAGTAGATCAAAGTTCAGGGTCAAACTTACAAAGTTGGAAATTTTGGTACCGAAAATCGTTTAGTCCCAAGGAATGTATACTTGAAATATACGAGAGTTTAATTCAAAAGTTATGAGTAAGGTTAAATTGAAAGTTGAGTAAAACTTTAAGGTTAAGTTAACAAGGTCAGAGATCATTTATTAAATATAACGCTTTACCACAAGGAGTCTATATGCAAATCATAAAAATCCTACCTTAGCTAGATCAGAAGATACTGAATAGGTTAAGTTTTCTTTACAGTAGTTCAGACTCTGAGGTCAGGCTCACAAGGTTAAAGACTTTAGTATCAAAATAAGGTCTTGTAACAAGGAATGTGCATATGAAATATGAGAGCCATACCACTCACCATTCAAAAGCTATGAGCAAGTCTAAAGTTTCTGATAGACAGTACAAGACAATATGCCCCCGATTATAGTCGCAGTAGTATAAAAAAATATTGAATCCTCCCAAATTGAAAGAATTTGCAATTGAATATGATTTAGTTTGAACCTGCTACTATTGAAAAGAATTTGTTAAAATTAATTTACTATATATATTTCCATATCCCTACCACTGAGGCCCCTGAATTCTGAAGATGCTTGCATATCAATATCACTAGTCATGGTCCTGTTGTTGCTGGGATTAAGATTTTTAAAGATGTTTCCCTACATAGCCCAATATAAAACTTTGTTCCCCTATAATGTTTCCACACTATAGCAAAGGGTTACAATTCGAACAAACTTGATCTGCACTATCCAGGGATGCTGACACATTAATACGACTAACCATGGTCCTAGTGAATCTAATATACCTGAATGTAAAAGTTTGATCCCCTATTGTGGCCGCATCCTATGCCTGGGTCCCAATTTCAACAAACTTGAATTTACTCTATGCCAGGAAGCTTTCATGTAAATTTCAACTTTTCTGGCCCAGTAGTTTTTGAAAAGATTTTTAAATGACTCCACCGTATTTTTGCGTTTTCTTGATTACCTTCCTTTTAACAGGGACATGGACCTTATTTTAACAAACTTGAATCCTCTTTACCAAAGGATGATTTGTTACAAATTTGATTGATATCGGCCCAATGGTTTTGGAGAAGAAAATGAAAATGTGAAAATTTACAACTTCGTTGTAAAAGGGGAGGAGCTATAACTCCATCCATGCATGGTACATATATGCCGGTATCCTTAATGGATGGAAATTTTCTCTTTATTAATGCTACATGTACATCACATCATTGATAGATTTTTACAGTACTATTCAATAAAATATGCGAGATATAATTTTTTTAATGAATTCATTTGTACACAATACTGAAATGAATGAGTCACAATATCGCAATAGGTACTTCACACGTGTTATCAAACTCCACAATATCGCAATAGGTACTTCACACGTGTTATCTAACTCCACGCCACCCGTTTATGTAATGTACATGCAAGGTGAAAATAACGAACAGTGATCAATCTCATAACTCCTACAAGCAATACAAAATAGATAGTTGGGCAAACACGGACCCCTGGACACACCAGAGGTGGGATCAGGTGCCTAGGAGGAGTAAGCATCCCCTGTTGATACATGTAGGATACTGGAAATCACGCATTTACCGCCCGGCGTAAATAACAATCTAAGCTTGTATATACCAACAAGACGCATCATTTATCTCCCAGCGCAAATAACAACCAGCGCTTGTATATACCAATAAGACGCATCATTTCCCGCACATTTTACATGTAATCATTGTGATAGTTTTGAAATTTTCAAATAGAAAGATACCTGTTTTTTCCATAATAGTATTTACGACCGAATCTCCACAAGACTGGATCGTCTCTGAATGGAGCATCATTCTGAATCAGCTTAGCCAGGACAACCACCATTACAACCTGGAAAAATGTATTCAAGTGATTACTGTTCCTGAAAAAAATCAAAGAAATCAATCCATTACAAGCGGTTGTTGTTCAAAATTGGAATTAATTACACATGCCTGAATAATATCACATGAGAATGTTGAGGTTGGAATAATTAACTGATATACATAGTGTATATACGACAATGACCATAGTTTATTCTCATAAACTGACAAAATGTAGAGTGTAGAAATTCAGGCCTGTCGTTTCAGTTAATTGTCGTAAAATACAAGCGTATACAGGAGACATCTGATTCGGGTACTTAACATAAACTTAGAAAAGCATATTTTATGAAACATTTCGGTCCATTTCATTAGCACACACGAACATATGTATATGAGACTGTCGGTCATCAAACTAAGTCTTAAAAAATGTTTGTTAGAATGGGTTTACCGTAACAACAATGAAACCGCATCTGAATATTTTCTTTAGGTAACCACACATGCCATTTCAGATTCCCAACTTAAAGCACAGTGGATTGATTGATTGATTGATTGTATCTTGTTGAACGTCTCTCTCATATAGAGACGTCACCAAAAACGGTGAAGGGCTTCAAATTTTGGCCTTTATTCGGCGCTGACGACCATTGAGAAGTGAGTGTTCTTTAGCGTGTCACATCTACTGTGACACGGGGCATCTGATGTTAAAGTCATCTCCGAGGATCTAACGTTTGACGATGGAACTGTCACTACCTGTTTTAACAACTTAGGTTAAGTTTGTCGCGGCCGATCCCTGGCCTTCAGCATGCGGGGCGAACACTCTAACTTCTAGACCACCGCTGCGGTCGAAGCACAGTGGAAAAAAGTCAGCATAACTTTATTCGGCACGTCTCATAATCTTTGTAAAGTCACTCAACTGTGGCGAAAATAAAACTTGATCTATAAGCATACAGTTGTAAACCACATACTAAATTTCAGTTTTCTTAAGCAAAGCCTGATAAAAATAAATATGCGGAAACCCAAGTGGAACTATATTCAACACAACGCCTATAAATCTCGTAGCAATCATTGACCTATGACGAAACTTGACATTGATTTGTATACATACTGTAGTAAATCATATTCATGTACCAAATTTAAGCTTCCTGAAGTAAAGGATGGTGACAAAACTCCAGAAAACCATTCAGCACAAACTCTCGTATATCTCCTACAATTCACCAACTTTGATTTGTAGACATAGTCATAAACCACCTACTACATTTCAGCTTCCTAAATCAAAGAATGATGAAAAGGGTGGAAAACCAAGTGGGACAGACTCACAGACAGAGGGACGAACGGACAGGGGACGAACAGACAGAGGGACGAATAGACCGTAGGGGACTAATGAATTTATCCATAACAAGTCAACCACTTACCTCTAATACCAAACTGAGTGATGCTATTACATAAAATGCAATGCTGTGTTGCAGAAGTCTCTCTGAAAGTTTTGCAGAACATGGCTGTAAAATAAGATTGTATCATTATAAACAAGATGTGTTTGTGACACACACACACACACACACACACACACACACACACACACACACACTCGTGTGCGTGTGTGTGAAAGGCTAATATAACGAACAGTGATCAATCATAATTCCTATATATATAAGCAATACAAAACAGAGTTGGGCAAACACGAACCCCTGGATATACCAGAGGTGGGATCAGGTATATATACGAGAACTATTTTATTGAACGATATCTCAAAATAGTGAAATGAACAATACATTCCTTCAAAGTACTCTCCGCGATTTGAAATACATAATTTCAATCTCTGAATCCTTTTCTGAAATGCATCACGGTACGCTGATTTAGGTAGACCACTGAGGCACTGACTGATTGCAGAACCAAGGGCTTGTCAGGACTTGCAACAACGACCAGACAAGAACTTTTTTAAGTTTTGGAAAAAGGACAAAAAATTGCATGGGACTAGATCTGGAGAGTATGGTGGGCGTGGCAAGACGGTAACCGTCTCCGACTTCAAAAAATTGCTTCACAAGCTCAGATGTATGTGATGGAGCATTATCATGAAGTAGACAAACATGCCTAAATCCTGACACAGGGCGTAGTTTATGATAACATTTCTTGAGCTTTTTAAGTATAACATCTCGGTAATACCGACCTGTAACACTTTAGCCCTTCGGCGATAGCGATATGCCAACAGCTTTGGCAATATCACGAATCGTGTATCTGCCATCACTTTCAATTATTTCCCTTACTTTTGAGACACTTGCCTTGCCTGTTATAGTCACAGGTCGGCTAGATTTTGCTGCATCTTTGACAGATTCTGTCCCAGTCAGAAATTTCTTTCTCCACCTACGAACTGTCTCATAAGATACCTTATCAGACCCATAAACTCCCCCCAAATTTAGTAAAAATCTGCATTACCGAATGACCGAGTTTTATGCGAACTTATATATAAGCTCTAATAATGTCAACCTGTTTATCAACCATTTTACAACTGGTCAACGACTGGCTCTATTGAAATTACTATAAGTATAAAACTATGTGGAGCTGAAGGCTCGTGTGTATTGGATAGAGCTATTCAGGAGTATCATCATCCACGAGATCTTGCAAAGCGTTATCGCGTGTGGTACAATACACATTACATATCGCACAGTCCTCGTATATATATATCTTTTTGGGACGACCAGTCCCTTCCTCAGGATATAGGATATTTACATAGAAAAGAAAACTAAATAGAAAAGGAAACTAACACTGCAGCTAATAACAAACAAAACGTCTAGTGTAATATGTGGCAATAGAACAATCTGTTATAATCGATCGTCGATAATTGTCCTACTATATGTCTGTTTACTATTATATATGTATTACATTTTTCTCACACACTTATAAACGTTAATTACATTGGTATATTAATTGTGAGAGTGGTATAAACATAATAATCTTATCTCTATAAAGTTGATTAAGGTCAGTCAATTGTATAAATTACCTTGACTGTTTATGTAGTAGTTACCCCATATAATATTGTTGGTTATGTACAGATAACCCACACTTTTAACAAAAGAAACAAGAGCCCCATGGGCCACATCGCTCTCCTGAGTCACCTTGGCCCATATCTGAAGACTTTCCATATATATTTGCATGTAAAACCTTAGTCCCTATTATGGCCCAAACTACCCTTTGCAAACTTGAATCTACACTATGTCAGAAAGCTTTTATGTAAATGTCAACTTCTTTGGCCCAATGGTTCTTGAGAAGAAGATTTTTAAAGCTTTTTCCTATATTTGTATGTAAAACTTTGACCCCACCCCCCACTTGTGGCCCCATCCTACCCCCCGGGGGCCATGATTTGAACAAACGTGAATCTGCACTATGTCAGAAAGTTTTCTTGTAAATATCAGCTTTTTTGACTCAGTGGTTATTGAGAACAAAATTTTAACTATATATCTGTATGTAAAACTTTGATTCCCCTAGTGGCCCCATCCTACCCCCGGGGTCATGATTTGAACAAACTAGAATCTGCACTATGTCAGAAAATTTTCATGTAAAAATCAACTTTTCTGGCTCAGTGGTTCTTGAGAAGATTTTTCCTATATATTTGTATGAAAAACTTTGATCCCCTATTGTGGCCTCATCCAACCCCCGGAGCCCATGATTTGAACAAACTTGAATCTGCATTATGTCAGGAAGCTTTCATGTAAATCTCAGCTTTTCTGGCTTAGTGGTTCTTGAGAAGAAGATTTTTAAAGTTTTTCCCTATATATTTATATGTAAAACTTTGATCCCCCCTTGTGGCCCCATCCTACCCCCGGGGGACCATGATTTGAACAAACTTGAATCTGCACTATGTCAGAAAGTTTTCATGTAAAAATCAACTTTTCTGGCTCAGTGGTTCTTGAGAAGAAGATTTTAAAAGATTTTTCCTATATATTTGTATGTAAAACTTTGATCCCCTATTGTGGTCCCATCCAACCCCCGGAGCCCATGATTTGAACAAACTTGAATCTGAATTATGTCAGGAAGCTTTCATGTAAATCTCAGCTTTTCTGGCTTAGTGATTCTTGAGAAGAAGATTTTTTAAAGTTTTTCCCTATATATTTGTGTGTAAAACTTTGATCCCCCTTGGGGCCCCATCTTATCCCCGGGGGCCATGATTTGAACAAACTTGAATCTGCACTATGTCAGAAAGTTTTCATGTAAAAATCAGCTTTTCTGGCTCAGTGGTTCTTGAGAAGAAGATTTTTAAAAGTTTTTCCCTATATATTTGTATGTAAAACTTTGACCCCCCCTTGTGGCCCCATCCTACCACCGGGGGCCATGATTTGAACAAACTTGAATCTGCAATATGTCAGGAAGCTTTCAGGTAAATTTCAGCTCTTCTGGCCCAGTGGTTCTTGAGAAGATTTTTAAATGACCCCACCCTATTTTTGCATTTTTGTGATTATCTCCCCTTTGAAAGGGACATGGCCCTTTATTTGAACAAATTTGAAAGCCCTTCACCAAAGATGCTTTTGGCCATGTTTGGTTGAAATTGGCCCAGTGGTTCTGGAAAAGAAGTCGAAAATGTGAAAAGTTTAACAGACAGACGGACAGACAGACAGACGGACGGACAGACAGACAGACGACGGACAAAAAGCGATCAGAAAAGCTCACTTGAACCTTCGGTTCAGGTGAGCTAAAAACGCCAAACTGTAGTACAAAATATTTTTCATGCTCATATCATATGTGAATTGCATATCTATAATAAATGTTATGTTTTCTTTTTTATTTTCTTTGTACAGCACACTGCCATTATTTTCATTATTATCTTATATCAATATGATTTTAATTCAATATCTACAAGAAACAGATTAAAGAACCATAATATATCTGGTTATCATACAGGGATACTTGCATATTAGCATCATTAATCATGGTCCTGTTGCTCTTGAAGATAGTCCCGTGGGGATCCGGCTTAGAATAAGTCCTCAGTACCACCTTGCTTGTCGTAAGAGGCGACTAAATGGGGCGGTCCTTCGAATGAGACCGTAAAAAAGTCCCGTGTCACAGCAGGTGTGGCACGATAAAGATCCCTCCCTGCTCAATGGCCATAAGCGCCGAGCATAGGCCCAACTTTTGCAGACCTTCACCGGCAGTGGTGACGTCTCCATATGAGTGAAATATTCTTGAGAGGGACGTTAAACAATATTTAATCAATCTTGAAAATAAGATTTTAAAATATTTTCCAATATATTTGTATGTACAACTTTGGTCCCCTATAATTGTGGCCACACCATACACCCGAGCAACATGATTTGAACAAACTTGAATTTACTCTATGCCGGGAAGCTTTCATGGAAGTTTCAACTTTTCTGGGCCGGTGATTCTTAAGAAGAAGAAATTTTTAAAGATTTTCTTGTTCTTGGCACACTGATTTTGACTACGGATAACTCCGTTTACCTGATCAGGATATAGGGCTCACGGCGGGTGTGACCGGTCAACAGGGGATGCTTACTCCTCCTAGGCACCTGATCCCACCTCTGGTGTGTTAAGGGGTCCATGTTTGCCCAACTATTTATACTGTATTGCTTATAGGAGTTATGAGTTTGATCTCTGTTCGTTATCTTCACCTTTCCTAAATATCTGCATGTAAAACTATGATCCCCAATATTAGCCACACCCTACCCCGGAGACAATGACTTGAATAAATTATTCAGCAGAATGATTGATGCTATCAACAAATCAATGCGCGCAGTAATTCAGAATTGAAGATATAATTGATTATTTAAAGAGATCTTTGAAGTAATGATACTCGCATCAAATGAATCATTGATATCTTCAAAAAATGAACGATATCTTCAATTAGTTGAGTTTATGTTAATTTAGTTCTCCATGCCTTGTTACATTTTTGATATCGACAAACAATACCTCTGTGTATCGGTCAGTTCCGGCCAAAGTAGCACATGTGTAATCACCGTTGTACACCTCTGTCAGTGGATTAGAATGGCAACAAAATAAAGATGTGAGTTCGTTATTAAATGGATTTCGTTGGAATTGAACGTATTTAAAATCGCTGGAGTTACCCGTTGTGTATCCACAACATTTGAGCTGAAAGAAAACGTCATACATTGTGACAGACTCTGCAAGTGACATTGTACAACTTGCACTACTTACTCCAATCGTAAAATAATGTGGATTCCGTAAATAAATTCTGTGCACATGGTACACATTTTTGGGCAAACATTCTCATACGTTAAGTAAAAGACTTCGATAGATGAATGTTTAGCGGTCCCCGTACCCTTTTTAATCATGTTGTTCATGTGGTATAAATTCATGTACACTTCGAGATGCATGTTGTGGTTTGAAGTTCAAGGATTGCAATTCAATTCTAGGGATTTTGTGCAATACATAAGGTGAATCCCTACTGTTAATCACTTCTCTAGTTTGGTCATGCAACTTTGAAATTCAAGCCACCCGACTGAAATCTCAACGAGGTTTATCAAGGCTGGATATTTGGACTGACGCTTCTTCTGAATCTCAGATCAGTGTCATACACAGTGACTCGGGAAATTTTGCCCGAAATTCGACCGCTTATTGCGATTAAAATATATTCGACTCAATTTCTTGTCCGCTTCAGCTTTTCGTCTTAGACATTCTTTTTACTCGCTATCACAATGAAACTGACATTTCTCACCTTTACATACATGTTTTTTTAAAATACCACAGTAAATCAAGTTGGTTCTTTTCCATAACTAGTGAGGTAATCTCAACACTAATATAACCAGGTCGGGAAGTCTCCTATAATACAAAATTCAAACCCATTTTCGAAATCAATCAAGATTTGTTCACATAGAGAGAGATGCCAAAAATGTCAGATACGTCCCGATGACCTTAACGAAGCAATTTAATCGGAGTTCTATACTTGACAAAGAGTGATAGGAAAGGGTTTGGGGTTTCCCCTCAATATCCCCTCACACCTGGAGTCACCATTCGCTTTGGTTGGAGATGATCCCTAGCGCTGTTGGTAAAAATGTTAAAGGTCAAGTGATATGAATATGGTTTTTGGGTCACACGTGTTTTCCCTCTCTACCTGAAGTTATGACAGTGTGGCTTGACCCGTATAGATTTTTACAGTTTTTCAAATATTCCCATCTTTTTGTGTGTTGTTGAGTTTTTAGTCCAGTGTGAACATTTCTAGTTTATATTCAGCATGCTTTTCACCTTAGATTTGTATGTTAATACAAATAAACAGTGAACGTGAAATAAAACCTTAACAAACAAATTGTTCCAAGCGCCGTCTATTTCCATCGTATAACCATCAGGCAGACGTGAGTAGAAATAAGTGACGGAATTCCTCAATAATTCATCTGGGAAATTCTAAGCAAAAAGAAAATATCTGTTAATTCCAATATACTATCAAACAATTTTTGATGAGAAGTAAATATGATTGCAATTTTCAAAAATGGGAATACAAACCACAACATGGACAGCAATCCACCACCCCATGTTTGGAATTATCATGGCCATCGCCAATACACACAACAAAATATTCTGCAAAGGTTCATACGACGTTTCGTTAATAAATCTATCGCTTTGTTATGTTGTCAACTATGTACTATAATATATAGAATCTGGTAAAGACAATTTCAAATCATTGAGTGTAAAAACAAGTATGTCACAGAAAATTCCATACCATAGAGTGTAAAAATTTTGATCCACGGTGAATGGTCAGGATAGCGAGGGTGGAACTGATGAAAAGGAGGAATCCTGAGGTGTTCATTAACCATCTCATGATGATCAAGTTTTGATTAAACGAATTTCCGATCATGAACATTTGGTCAAAAAGTGGCTGGATTTGTCGGTTAGCAAATATTTCATCGTATAAAAGTGCAGCGCTTTCAGCAAAATGTCCGACGGCAACCATCTGAAACACCATTTACATGTGCATATACATGTAGTCAACAGTAAGTGAAGTCAGCTAGATGAAAGCCTGGCGCTTTAACATGGAAGACGAGCCTTATTAGAAGTTTTTCGCTCCATGCAAAAGCCGTGTACATGCATTTAAAACATGGTTGTTGTGGCAACGTATCATTATATTTAAATGAATATACATGTAATTATATCGAATTATGGTTATTGTCGTATGAAAATATAAATATTGTAGATGTTGTGCATAGCTATTACGCAATAGTAAATGATACACCTCTATCAAATGTAACTGATTTTTAAGTGATTTCTTATTACGTCGTGTTATAAATCGAGCTTTGCCGAGAGCCTCGTAAGTTGTAGGAGGAACCATTTAATTTTCTTGTGGATTTCATGTAATAATGGTTGATTGATATCATACTGAGATTGAAATTGAAATCACTCTAACGAAAAATATGTTTTATCATTTAAGTTAAGTTAAAGCAAACATACATCGACATTTTCAGTTTCTATCTACAGTAGACTCTATAATCTTTAGACACATTGTTTCTCCATCAATTTAGCACATGATCGGTTACTTATTTGGCGAAAATCTCCGAGGAAAAAAGGAATATGTCTCATCGTCTTTAATGTTAGAAGTCTACTTATATGTACGTACCTGAATAAAACATGCGCAGGTGAACCCAAACCACTGTGTTTTGTTGGAAGCTCCTAATGCACTGTAAAAAGAAAAGAAAATATACGTTCCATAAAGAAAGTTATCCCATTGCAACATGGTACACTGTAAGAGAAAATTTCTGATTTTGAAAACAGAGCACTAGAAAGTTTGGTTTTTCCACTGTATTTGATTAAACTTTTGTAGTTAACCGTAGTGAATCTTGGAAAACAGAAACTAATATCTTGGTGTAGGATAACATCTCTGCAAATGCATCTGATATATAACCTTGGAAACTAATAGGAGGTATATGTAAGATGTTTTTGCTAAGTACCATAAACGGAAATTTGACATAATATCATGTACACAAGAAATATCAGAATGTCCTTTTCGGTGACCTTGGTATTTGATTAAAAACCATTAAGAAAAAAGGAATCATTCCTGCAAGTCTGACAAAATTTAAATGAAAACGTAGCTTAAATCTTGTGCACAAAATTCAGAATATCTCTACCTGGACCTTCCACATGCCTAATATACATGGTACAAATGTACCATTCCTACAAATCTTACAAAATTTGAGGAAAAACGTACACTACAAATCAGAATTTCCTTTGATTGTCCGTGAACTTTTAACCTGTAACCTTGAAAACCAACATGAGGTTGGTTGATTGTACAATTTGTATATTTTGTAACGCCTCGCTCGAGAATTGTTCACCCACATGGAAACGCACCATTGCCGGTGAAGAGCTGCAAAGTTTAGGCATCTCCTCGGCGCTTTGAGCAGGGGACGGTCATTATCGTACCACATCTGCTGTGACACAGGGCCTCGGCTTTTGCGGTCTCATCCGAAGGACCGCACCCATTTAGTTGCCTCTTACGACAAGCAAGGAGTACTGATGACTTATTCTAACCCGGATCCCCACGGGTAAAACCCACATTAGGCAAAGTCTTCTATCTCCCAATTCCCACAAATGACACAAAATTAAGAGTCGGGTAACCATGGACCCACCAGGAGTGGGGTCAGGTACCTAGAAGTGACCGGCCACTCCCGCCGTGAGGCCTATAACGTGATCACCATGAATCATTTCTGAAAGTTGTAGAAGAAGTGAAAGATGTGGCTTTCATTTTGTATACATCACCAAATAACACACTAAAGTGATTTCCTATAAACTAAAAACATCGGAAAAACACTTAGAAACACATATATTAACCAATACACAGGACAACTCACAAAAACTCTACAAACACAACGGCTTCAGTGCTGCGCATTTAAATACCCGTCCGCTTTCCTCAAGTTCGCGGGTAAGTCAGAGACAATTGCACGTGCGAGCTCAGAAGACTCCAAACCCGACCAGAAATACCAAAAAATCCACCGGCCAATTTCAATACAACACGAATGAGCATGCGAACGAACGACTATGTAAACAAATGAACAGACGAACAGTATAGTAAATCCCTCGGATAATCATTTTATACCCTTTACGTTTTTGTGCTGTTGTCTATTTCTTTCAATGAATAAGCCACCACAATCTTCACAAATGCTATACCTGACACACTTTTTAAAAATGTCCTTAATATACCTAAGCTTACTAACACAGAAACTGGTCAGTGGTAGAGCGTTCGCTTCGTAACCGGGAGGTCGTGAGTTCGAGCCGCGTCAAACCCAAGGCTTTAAAATAGGTAGGCCAAACGCTCGGCATTTGGAAGCGAGGATCACAGGTCTTTCGGATATGACCTTAAAAACGGAGGTCCCGTGTCCCAGCAGGCATTGTCATGATAGTGAACTCACACTTACACGGCCCTGAGCGCTAAGCATAGGTCTAAATTTGTGGTATTTCACCCACAACTGGTGACGTCTCAATGTGAGTAAAAAATTCTCGACGGGACATACATGTAAATCAATCAATCGATTAATCTAACACAGAAAAACTTCTTGGACCACAAGCACTAGATATGGAAATATTCACGTTTAAAGAAAACCTGAATAACTTCTATTTCCTATGTGGCATAGCGATTGCAAGTGTTATCAACGTAATGTGTGAACACCATTTGCTTTAGTTCAAAACCTTTTCAATCATTATATTTGGAAACAAAGACATTTATTGAGAGACTTGAAATACCTTTTACTTAGAAAATGACTAAAATAAAATTGTGATAGAAAATTATCAGTTCATCAAAAAGATAGACAGGACCCTGATCACGTGATTGAAATATATTGCTTTAGAGACTTCACGTCATAGTAGTGTGGAAAGGTGAAGATAACGAACAGTTATCAATCTCATAACTCCTATAAGCAACACAAAATAGGTAGTTAGGCAAACACGGACCCCTGGACACACCAGAGGTGGGATCAGGTGCCTAGGAGGAGTAAGCATCCCCTGTTGACCGGTCACACCCACCGTGAGGCCTATATCCTGATCAGGTAAACGGAGTTATCTGCAGTCAAAATTCTAATAAAGAATACAAAATAGTGGAAACAAGTACTGAAAATGTCAACGCTCTTTTGAATTGGGAAAAGGTTTGAGTGGTACTGCACTGTTAAGACAAATTCACATTGATGTAACAGTTAACGTTTTCTTGTTTACGTTGTTTGCTCTCTCTCTCTCTCTCTCTCTCTCTCTCTCTCTCTCTCTCTCTCTCTCTCTCTCTCTGTGTGTGTGTGTGTGTGTGTGTGTTAACTGGCCAGCAGCTACTTATGATACATCTACTTAGAGTTCAATAATCCGGATTACTTGCGTGAAATTATTATAATGTAATTAACATATATGTTGTCTTAACAAAGTAATGCAGGAATTCGAAATATAGGAGCTTATAGGAGTTATGAGATTGATCACTGTTCGTTATCTTCGCCTTTCATACCGTGGTTGGATTGTACAATGTTTCATTGTATGAATATTATAAAAACGGGAATAAAATGTTGGGTCGGAATTCCCAGTGTGCCGGGCTGCACAGGTGTCGGATTGCTCAGTTGGAACTGTATAATAATGGGGCATTCGATAATGTACGAGACTGTGCAGTGAATCTTCAGCATACAATAAAAGTAAAATAAGGAAAGTGATCATGATTACATGTACTTGCTAAATATGATCAGTAACTGTTAACTCATAATCAATCGACTATCAATCAATCAGTTACAAATGAATACACTAAGGAAGTGATTACGGATTATTGATAATGAAAATCCAACCCATTTCAGAAAAGAAGATTGCAGGTGCTTGTTGAGAAGATTTATGCATGCATGTACTAAGCACACACATAAACTTTCCCATCATATTCGGACACTTAGCTAGTGTATTTACGGATACTCACCCAAATAGGACAAATATGAACTTAGTGATGCACGATTTATCTTGAGTTTCTTGTTTAAGATTGTTTAGTAGATAATGCATGGAGAATACTAGGCAGATAATCTGAAAGAAAAAAATGATACAGAATGTTTCATTGATATAAAAAAAACAACCCACATTCTAAGTTTAAATAATAATCAAATATTTATTTATCTATCTGTATATGGGTTTCCTCTCAGTGTACAACCAGTTCCTGATTTAGGTAAACTTCATACCTCAAAAAATGTTGTGACAGACATTGATGCTATCAGTCCATTACAGTACGAGACAATAACGTCCACAAACTCGGCACCGCATGCCTATATATAGAAAAACAAAGTACAATCACAGGGTCCATTCACCTTACTTCTTATCTATAGTCACCGCATGTCTATATATAGAGAAAGAAAGTACAATCACAGGGTCCATTCACCTTACTTCTTATCTATAGTCACCGCATGTCTATATATAGAGAAAGAAAGTACAATCACAGGGTCCATTCACCTTACTTCTATAGTCACCACATGTCTATATATAGAGAAAGAAAGTACAATCACAGGGTCCATTCACCTTACTTCTATAGTCACCGCATGTCTATATACAGAGAAAGAAAGTACAATCACAGGGTCCATTCACCTTACTTCTATAGTCACCGCATGTCTATATATAGAGAAAGAAAGTACAATCACAGGGTCCATTCACCTTACTTCTTATCTATAGTCACCGCATGTCTATATATAGAGAAAGAAAGTACAATCACAGGGTCCATTCACCTTACTTCTTATCTATAGTCACCGCATGTCTATATATAGAGAAAGAAAGTACAATCACAGGGTCCATTCACTTGACTTCTATAGTCATTGCATGTCTATATATAGAGAAAGAAAGTACAATCACAGGGTCCATTCACCTTACTTCTATAGTCACCACATGCCTATATATATAGAGAAAGAAAGTACAATCACAGGGTCCGTTCACCTTACCTTTTATCTATAGTCACCGTATGTCTATATAGAGAGAAAGAAAGTACAATCACAGGGTCCATTCACCTTACTTCTTATCTATAGTCACTGCATGTCTATATATAGAGAAAGAAAGTACAATCACAGAGTCCATTCACCTTACTTCTATAGTCACCGCATGTCTATATATAGAGAAAGAAAGTACAATCACAGGGTCCATTCACCTTACTTCTTATCTATAGTCACCGCATGTCTATATATAGAGAGAAAGAAAGTACATTCACAGGATCAATTCACCTTAAACAACTTACTCTCTATAGTCACGTTTACCGGCAATGCCAAAACAAAATGTTTTAATTAGTTTCAATATCTACATCTATCTATCTAATATAATATACTATTCACAATAAAAGTATAGGTAAAAGATAAAACAGAAACATGAAGACGTGTAGCGCTATCAATTTTCAGAAGCTTCTAAAGATTGGAAATGAAAGCACTAAAGCTTCACTTAATGTCTTCGTGTTGCTTTTTTTTTTTTTTTTACTCCTGTACCTACCTTTTTACCTATTTGCCCGACCCACTGTTCTTAACGCATGCGTTGAGAGAGAGAGAGAGAGAGAGAGAGAGAGAGAGAGAGAGAGAGAGAGAGAGAGAGAGAGAGTCGTATTTCATGACCAGTACAAACGATCCCGTAGATTACAGGTGACATGAATTCTTAATTACCTACATCAATTTCCTTCAGATAGTGTATTTCTGTAACTGTATATATCCAAAGTGTGATGTTTAAGCTGATTGATTTTCTAGCTTGAATCGACCTGTGCACACTTCCAATGGTAATGCATGAGGAAAACATGCTATCGCATATTGCTAAAAACTACAGATACATATCTTAAATTAGCATGGTATTCTAAAAGTGTCACCTGGAAAAGGTGAAATAAATGTATATTAGCACAAAATACGAAAAAGCGTCTGTCTCCTTCTAGAAAGATATTCACACATTCTGTGACACACGAAAAGAGACAACGAATACTGAAAGCTTTATTATCGTTTTGTTTGTCATTTCCATTCCTATATCTCCGTGTGTACACACACATGGTTATACATTTATATTTACATGCATGATGAGATTCCTGGCCTCAAGACCATAAACTGAGAAGTTTGATCACTTATATCTTAAAATTTATTTAGCATAGATGTTTTTAAAACGTGCAGGTTTTTAAAATATTCAAATGCAAACATGTACTGAAAATTGTATTTGTTTGTGAAAATTATTTCAAAAGTTAGCTGGATTTGAAATTTAGACTTAAGTCTATTCTCAGTTTATAGTCTAATTCTAGCACAAACTGCAAGGTGGGAAACGAGTAAGAGTAAGGGGGCATCACTGTGTTCCGTCGTGTGTTAACATAAGACTAGATTTATGTCTATAGCTGTAACCAAGCTAAATACATATGTATATCAACTTGTCTAGTAAAACACGCTTCGAATTCCGTACCCCTAAGGTCACTATTCCGCACCCTCAAATGTGGGGTTGTACACAGTGATTCAGTTGCTTCTTACGACAAGCAAGTGATACTGAGGACCTATTCTAACCCGGATCCCCACGGGGAGGAAACAAACACCGTATCAGTTACCTTTTTCTCACAAGGAAGAGTATGAAGACTCTGCGTGATTCCATACTTTTTGCCGTAACAACACACTAATGGTTGGAAACCATAAATGGGTCCGTATCCAGCACTGTTGACAAGGTCATTGAACCCTTCCGATCCTGTGGATCCACAACAATCAAACTGTAACGTGATATTAAAAAAATGTTAATAACACATTTCCAGGAATATCTCGATTTTCTTTCAAACAAATAGAGCGTTGTAACATACAGATATATCCGAATAATAATCGATCAGATTTGATTTAACTTCAAGTGAGGTTTTTATATAAAATTGTCTCTTGACAGTTGTTGCCATTGTCTTTCACCAATAGCACTAGGCATATATGAACAGTATCCTAAGATACATTTTGAAAGGGGATTCGGATTTGTTTTTACATTGGATGCTTGAAAATCATCTGTAAATTTATGAATTTGACTATAAAAGCAAAACCATGCATTTGAGTTAATTTATATTGTGGATGATAAAATTCAGTCAAACCATGGTCACCAGGACCGGGATGGACTTGAGAGTTTCACGTAAGATATAGAAAATATTCTCTAAAATTTATATCACAAAACTCTAATTTGTATAACTGAGACATGTACCATAGTTTTTTCATGTAGCATAATTTAATTTTGTTCAAACCATTGAGTATGTGCTTAGTCACAGTAGAAATATATGATGTCATATAAAAATGTGAAGTAAACCTTTTAAAAACATTATTTTTTGATAACCACAAAGGAATATGTATATACATCCGCATACACTGTGCATTCAATACTCCTCTAGTCACAGAGTTGCAATTAAAGGTGAATATAACGAACAGTGATCAATCTCAAAAACTCCTATAAGCAATACAATATAGAGTTGAGCAAACATGGAGCCCTGGATATACCAGAGGTGGGATCAGGTGCCAAGGAGGAGTACGCATTCCCTGTCGACCGATCACACCCGCAATGAGCCCTATATATTGATCAGGTAAACGGAGTTATCCGTAGTAAAAAAAACAATGAGCCAAGAACGGCCTGACAATTGGTATGAAATACGTCAGACAATGGTGTTTTAAGCTTTGTGGGTGTATGTCTGAATGAGCAACGTGAATTCGTTGAGTATCGCGGCCCATAGATGTTAGGAACAAAACATTTATGTTGATATACCTGTAATATATGTAGATATTTTCTGAATGATAACAAATTGTTCATACCACAATAAGATATAAATGAGGATAAAAAGGACTTATGAATCAATAAACCACTACACAAGGACGAAATTGTATGCAAATGTAGTATTCGGTACAGACAAAATTATTCGAGTGAAAATACATGAGTGTGTCTGACTGGGATCTGTTCGTTCTGTAATCTTCATTCAAACATAAATTTGTTGTTTTCCGTATATAATGTTTTCTTGTCTGCAGCTGTCTTTCATTTAAGCTGTGTGGTTGTTTTACATTTTGTTAGAATAATCTATTGCTTCGTCCTTAAATTCGAGCAGACCACTATGAATTATAACAATTCTAATTCTTTTATTCATTTAGGATAGAGTCACGTTAAATACCTTTCATCGACACTTTCGATAGAATGTCATATTATGGTATTGAAAAAAATCTTGTGTTTTACTTGCACTCACTTCAAAGTAAAAGTTATCGAGATGTCCATAGATATTTGAATACGGATTTGAGTACTGTCGATCCAGATTCTCTAACTGGTAGTAAGTCTTGTTGGAATAAGTGTTTATCTACAAAAAAGACGATTTTATTGAATTGATTAATCTATATTTGAAACAATAGTAAAGCAAGAGGCCCATGTTCCATATCACTCACTTATGTGACATTGTTCCTGTTGTTGTGATAGTAAAAAAACAAACAAACAACGTAATCTTTATTCCCATGAGAAATTTTCACTTCATATTCTTATGTGTACGAGGTAGAATTTATTCAAATGCTTCTACATCTGCTTAATACTTAGACATTTTACTAGCTTGTTACGTTCAATAAAATATCCAAGTACTGTTGTGTACTATTTCCTTGCAATAAATTGACACCTGTGACATAAATTATCCTAGAAAATTGATGTTTATTTCATTGACACCTTGACCTAGATTGTTCTAGACCTCATGTTATTTTTAGTAGAAAGATGATGTAATGGTTGTATCATTGTCTTTCAATATTGTATTAGAACATTCATACCTATTATAAATACACTGAAATTCTTATGATAAAATAAAACTTCTGGTTAGACATTTTTAATGCATTTTGGATTATACTGGAACCTAGGATTTTTTGGAATTACTATTTTTGTATGTGTAGATTCTGTTCGGATTTATTGATCATTTGATTTTACACGTTATACTAGTTTTCATTGGTTGCAAAATTATCGGAATATCTCATCCAACAAAAAAAGACAATTGCCGAAACTACTTTCTATTTGAATGTTGGGGATTCCTCTGGATGCTTCGTATTCATAGATCTATTTATAGATAAAAATCTTGAAAAGAAAAACTTAATTTCACCGATCTATATAATTTTTTTCAACAAAACCAAACAAATATCAAATGATAATTAATTATGCAAAATAAAACAAACATGGCTATTTGAGCCCCCCCCCCCCCCCCCAAAAAAAAACCCCTTACACGTCTGCTTTTGCAATTCCGGGCTAAGAGTCAAATGTATTCAACCGGGGATGACAATAGTCCAGTTTGCACCTTGCGACAACTTCCTTCATGTCACAAGCCCAAATGCCAGATATACCGCACACTACTGCAATATCGTAGCCCTTGACGACTATGGTTTCGAACTCCGTCATAATATGTTTATGAGTGGGCACCGAAATGAGGCTTCTGTGCGACGTTACAACAGGTGTGGCGCTTTAGGGATTCAATGATAAAACTAAAAAAAACAACCTCTGTGACACTCACTTCTCCACCTGGAAGCCGTGACAACCCTCAAGAGAACCTGATATCCCAAAATCATGATCATACACGTGTCCCACGCTTGCCGTTAGTACCGACATCGAACCTTGCACTTCATTCCAGTTCCACTCAACAAAATTCCAGCAATTTTCTCTCAACAGGGATTATCTCTAACTCATCCTTTAAAACTGCTTTCCTCAGTCCAGAAAACAGTAAACAACAGTTCGTGGAAGCCGCCATTAGAGGTCTAACAGGTTTAGCTGAAGTTTTTTTAAGCTGTGTATTCACAAATTACTACGCCCATCTCGAAATGACATAGAATGTAGTCCAAGAGAAAATTGTTAATTCAACTCAAACTCAAATCATATCATGTTTTATCATATAAACTCAATGTTTTAATACATCAAATGATAAGGAATGGATTTATCATTTTTTTTTTCGTTGGATGGAGGTATACCACAAAAATAAAAGACGGACAACTTTTGCATACGCCCAATGATGCAGTTTTCTGTTTTGTTTTTGTTTTGGGTTTTTTTGTGGTATACCTCCACCCAACAAAAAAATAATCTATTTATTCCTTAATTCAACTACCGTAAGTTAGTATTTTGCTATTGTTCCAATTTTCTATCAATCATTAATTGTAAATAAATATTATCAATTGTTTAATTGCCTTTTCTTAGTAAATTCTACATTGCTATTGACCCATAACAGTACGAAACAGATGTGGAAGATTCTGCAGTGTCTTATATTTCGAGTTCACAAGGATATATCGAATTGACATATGAATGAAAGTGATTATTGATAATAGATAAAATTCATCGATATATTTAAATTTCGAGTTGGTCCACAGCAAGATATGTTTCCTTCTCATGTAGAAGCTTTATGAATAAATTCTGCCTCCTAAGAATATAAAATCAGGTCCAGTGGAATTAAACAGCAATAACTACCTACCTCCATCTGTACTGGTATCATCAGA
Organism: Ostrea edulis; assembly: GCF_947568905.1. Lineage (NCBI taxonomy): Eukaryota > Metazoa > Mollusca > Bivalvia > Ostreida > Ostreidae > Ostrea > Ostrea edulis. Next base: position 18,613,016 of record NC_079168.1, read on the forward strand.
AAAACACACACTAACTTCGTAAGAATTAAGATGAATAATACTGCAACATACTACAAAAGTAAAAATAAGAGGATATAAAACATCTGCAAGAACTTGAATAAATTCAGAGAATTAAAAGTTAAGGCAGCTACGTTTAAATTCTAATCGCTTCGTATAGCCACAACATTTTTGCAGGGTACCAGGTAAAGATTTGTACCAGGTATGGTGGCTGGGTATACATTCACTTTATAGGCGATTACTGTGTATCGTTAGAGACACCCGCGTCGGACGTCAATTATAACAGCTCCATCTGGTAATCGTCCAGGTAATCTTATCAACAACTTTGTAGATATACATGAAATAAAAACAATCATAGCTAATACTCACAAGTTTCGTTTTCGTTGTACTTCTGAGTTCTGTGAACGTCTCTGATAGCCCAACAAGACACCAGCACATTGATAAAACGCCTAATGTTATGAGAGAAAGGTTCATAGCTTGCACAATGTCATGGAAATTAACACCTTTGAAATAAAGGTACGTGTAAATGTAATACACGTTATTGCCTGTCATTCTGCTGTCAAGCTTCATAACAATCCCAAGTACCAATACGCTTACGGATGCCAGCTAAAATAAATATGAAAAAAATTATTTTGTTTGAAAACGAAATTAGACTCAGTTTTCTATATTAAATATGACTGCTAGTATTTTCCATACTTACTAACGAAAGAAAAGCAAATAATGTCCTCCATTCAAACACCAGTATTTGCCTGTATAAATCAAGTATATACGTATGCGTAATTATCACCAGGAACAAAATAATGAAAACATATATACATGTAAATATACCAGGTCTCAAAAATAAAATACTGTAAACGTATTACATTTGACGTGTACGATATTTGGCGGAAATCGTTTTTTCAACAAGTTAGCGTAGATTTGATTTAGCGCATTCCTGAATTACTTTAAACATCTAGATTTACGGATGGCATTTAGCGATGTACTTGATTTAGCGGAAGCTGCGTTCTGCCAAAGGCGCTAAATAGAATACACAGCCAAATGTAATACATTTACAGTATATATGATAAAACTTCATTGTTATTTCGGATTTCAAACATTTCGGTTGAGCATCACTGAAGAGACATAATTTGTCGAAATGCGCATCTGGTGCATCAAAATTGGTACCGTATAAGTTTTAGATATGGTACTCAACTGATAAGTTTAACTTTTCCTACAAGTCATTTTCAAAGAACTTTAGTGGCAAAGTGTCTGGGTCTTTTCCGACTTGCATGCGTTCATCTATATGTATACTGGTGAGACCAGTCGACTGGGGATGCTTACTCCTCCTAGGCACCTGATCCCACCCCTGGTGTGTCCAGGGGTCCGTGTTTGCACAACCATCTACTTTGTATTGCTTACTGGAGTTATGAGATTGATCACTGTTCGTTATCTTCGCCTTTCATACTATACGCTTGTGTACAAAATCTCTTCTGGAAAAGTAATGTTTTCAACCAGAAACCACGTCAACAGAAAGTTATGTCTCCTCAAAAACGTTACATGTCTGTAGAACCAGTGAGAAACATGAAATTAATATTATTTGTGCCAAATGTTGGAAATGCGACTGTTCAAGAGAAATCTTGAATTACCTCTCATGAAATAATAAAATAAAGCCATGACATCTTTCTCGGTAATTTCAATAGTTCACAAAAATCTAGAAGAAGAAATTTGGGTTGGTAATATGATATACAGGGGTCCGTATTTGCCCAACTCTCTATCTTGTATTGCTTATAGGAGTTATGGTCACTGTTCATTATCATCACATTTCAAACAGCCATGCTTGAAACGTTAAAAAGACAATTGACACACATAGCATACTGGTGATATTGGTTTAAAAATCTCTCAATAATCGTGTGGTAGTCTAGTGAGTAGCGTGATCGCTTGATCCCGGGTTCGATTCTCAAATGTAAAGAAGTTTCACATAGGTAGTGGATGTTCCTTTGCAAAGCAAGTGAAAGTCACGATGTTTTTGGTATGACCTTAAAACGGAAGGCCCGTGTCACGGTAGGCGTAGGGACGATAAAATGGACGTTTTATGAGTGAAATATTCTCGAATAAACCAATAAGAAACAAAGAATAGGCTTTGCCTCAGGTGAACCAAAAACACAAAATTAATCATTTTATTAAGCTGTATTGTATTGTCATTTTCTTTTCAGAATATACACGTTTCTCTTAGATATCTATACCTGAATCCCTTTTTAGTTTTGAACAATTGGGAATATTTGTCAGAATGGCGAGGAAGGAATTGTCGTTTCCTCAACTGATATAAAATGAGAGCTAGTTGAATAATCTGAAATTAAAAGAATATTCAATTCAGGTTCTATAGAGAAATGGCAATTGAATTACAGACCACAAAACACTGTTTCTAGATATTACACGGAAGTCTAAAACCAATGGTTTTAAAATGATAAAGTGCATTCAGATTCGGACATATAACACCGTTTGGCCAATTATCACTGAATAAATCTCACGCTGAGACACTTCTTTTTTGTTAAATTGCATTAAGAACAGATGATACATACTAAGCAAAATATTATCAATCCACCAAAAGAGAAAAAGGTGTTGCTGTAGGTATCCAATCTTGTCAGTAGTGCATCTTTGCAGGACTAATGAATATTAAACATTGATACGCTAAATACATAATTTGCATTTGCTAACATACAGAATATATTGTACATATACACAAGTAAAGAAAAGCTATATGTGACACAAAAACTCAAATAATTACTTACTGAGTTGTGTTGGAGGTCCCACTCTTGATTTTTTTGACAAGCATCATTACTAGCTCGATAAGGCTCTGTTAATGGATTCTCTTTGCAGCAAAAAACTGGTACTTTGTTTCCACTATGCATATATTTTTCAAAATCACTACCGTCATTGTAGTTCACACCACAACATTCTGCCTGGGGATGTTAATGCACATTGAATTAAACAGCGAACGTGTAAACTACATAGCTGAACATCAATATCAGGGTGTACGGTGTATTTTGAGTATGCTATGAACAAGTCACACTTAGTCCTACAAATATTGCTCTAAACATAGACATAGTAAATACAAACATTTGATATTCAAAATGATACAAACATTTGAAATATATTTGATATGTCATTTTGCAACTTTTGGCTACCTTTTTATGGGGGATATAGCTACGATAAATGTTTTTACTGATATAGTGTATTAATGTATAATATAGTTTGATGTGGTAAATCGAAAATTTAATGCTTATTTTGTTGAAATGCTTTCAATACTCTAGCTTGAGAAATAATGGAAAGATAATCAAAATTTCATTTTCAAAATATCACTAAATATGAAAAGAGAAAATAATTAAACAAGACTGATATACCAATAAATCCAAAGGTTAAAGCTTTCCTCTTAATAATCAAAGTCTCTCATTTTTACCATAATTGAATACACTTATACAGTATCAAAGTAGTTTCTTCAGTGAGCGATGGTCACCATGATGAAAGTTTTAAGAATTAACACGAACTACACAATATTGACAGTCCCATAATATTTGGTGTGAAAATTATTTACTGTTTGCCATCTTTTTGCTTTTCAATGTCTTATTTTGTATGAACTAGTAAGTATCAAGCACATGTAACACTGATCAGTAACCAGGATAAGACATACAGTATCACAAAGTTTGGCCCATGCCTGGGGCTCAGGACAATACCAGTGAGGGTTTTTTATTGTGCCAACGCCTGTCGCGATGCGGGACCTCAATTTTTTTAAGGTCTTCGAAAGAACTGCAATGCTCACTTCAAAACATCCGACCGTTTGGCAGAGAAGCAGTCACTATCTCGTCCTAGGATGGACGCGTTCAATGCACGAGCTTCGCATCGACCGGTATAAAACTTAGTGACCTGGTGTCATCCCGTACCAGATCACAAGATGACTAGGTAACTAATAATCTCAACCGATTCGATACATAAGGGCTTGTTCTGTGTATGATCAGTTTTTAAATCGAGCCAGGGTACTGAAAAACAAGTTGATGTTACAAGGGTTTCAATAGTCTCGTTTAAACTTAAAATTTTGCAAATGCTATGTTTGTTATAACGATCTAGTTTGCCAATACAATCTATCATTGGGTCAAATGCTGTCTGACATGTTTCATACCGATTCTTAGGCTGTTCTTGGTACACTGATTTTGACAATGAAGTATTCCGTTTACCTGATCAAGACATATGACTTGCGGCGGGAGTGACCGGTCGACAGTGGATGCTTACTCCACCTCTTGCATATCCAGGGGTTCGTTTCTCCTCTTTCTCTATTAGAAGTTATGAGATATGGGGCTCACGGCGGGTGTGACCGGTCAACAGGGGATGCTTACTCCTCCTAGGCACCTGATCCCACCTCTGGTGTGTCCAGGGGTCCGTGTTTGCCCAACTATCTATTTTGTATTGCTTGTAGGAGTTATGAGATTGATCACTGTTCGTTATCTTCACCTTGCATTGATAACTGTTCGTTATCTTCACCTTTCATTTAACAAAGTGAAGTACATTTGTTTTGGCTCAGACAGATTTCCTCAGTGATCATGATTTCTTTAGGTCCAACATTAGATGTAGAACTACACCAATACCTAGATATCACTCTACAAATATCCCATATATATATCTAAAAAATAAAAAAAGATACACGAAGACGTTTAGTGAAGCGTCTGAAGATTTAAAATGAAAGCACTAAAGCTTTACTAAACGTCTTCGTGTATCTTTTTTGATTTTTTACCTATACTTTTGACGATCATTGCGAAAAGTAACTATTATATATATATATATATATATATATATATATATATATATATGTTTATGTATGTATATATGTATGTATGTATATAAAGCAGGGAAAAAGCAATAAACTCTTAAATGAACAATATCCTAAGTGAATAAATATTTAATATTTAGCACAGAACATTTCACTTGATTTGGATGCCCACTTTCGCCCCGACTTGGGTTTGACTCACGACCTGCCGAACCAAATCTACTAGCAGCATGTGAACAGTGTGTTAGACCACTCGACCATCTAGGCAGCAAGTCTTGAAACTTGCTTTCGATGACGATTGAATTCTTGTCACGCTGTCACACACGCTACAGTCACAGTTATTTAACGTACATGGTACAAATTGAAATAATATATATATATATATATATATATATATATATATATATAATACCACAGCAAAAAGGTAATTCCATGCTCCATTGGCAGTTGATGTGTATGTTAAGTAATTTTGTTCATAGTATCCATGCAAGTCAAGAAATAAGTACATCTCGGCATCCAGTTTGTAACTGATCTGTAAATTATTCATAAGAAATGATTGCTATCTTCCATCATAAGAATGTCATCACTTCAAAAAATATCGATATATCTCGCTAAAGGCGTTACTTACCGTGTCTTTAATTTTGCCCCAGAGACTCATCCCGGTGATTATCAATGTGAGGACAATACCGATTACCACTGCTTGCTGTAACGTTTATAGATTTTTTTTTTTAGAATTACAGGAGAGTTATATCTATCTATCTATCTATCTATCTATATAGAGTACTAAACTGACCGACGACACGAACTATTAAATTGTCATATTTTTGGGACGACTTGTACCTCACTTACGACAAACAATTTTTTTAAATAAAAACATGTACGATAGCTCTTATCCATAGACAAATTTGACTCCACTTTTTGGCACTCTGTTTTTCCCTAAAATAGCTTTTACAAGTTTATTGTTATTTCGGATTTCAAACATTTCGGTTGAGCATCTCTGAAGCGACATTATTTGTCGAAATGCGCATCTGGTGCATCAAAATTGGTACCGTATAAGTTTGACATGCAAACACATATACACTCCAGGTTATATATACACCATGTATAAGTTTATTGTTTGTTTGGTTTGCTAATCAATATGTTTTCTAGGAAACTAATTGTCCAAAATACTTACAGTGATGTGCAGACATTTTGATTTTGTCCTCGGTGTGAATATCCCAAATCCACTAGTGATAATTAAAGTAATTCCAGAGGCAAACATGAAAGCACATAGTGATTTCCTTATATGCGTAAAAGATAGACCTTCAAATGACAGGGCGCTGAGTAGGATATCTTTTATTGATCTGTTGTTAAAAACTTTATCATAGGTCAGGAAAATTCCCTCCGTTACTAAGGCAAAACCGAATATCTGAAAGAGAGAGTTACAATGTAAAACTTATACGGCACCAAGCATTTAAAAAAGCAAACGAAACTAACATAATTCTGTTCTGTACTTTTCAAAATGCATATATTTCCATTCACCAATAAACTTTTGATATGTCATATCTTACAATCCCTGAAATGAAATGCAAAGATAACGAACAGTGATAAATCTCATAACTCCTATAAACAATACAAAATAGATACCGTAGTTGAGCAAACTCGGACCCCTGGACACACCAGAGGTGGGATCAAGTGCCTAGGAGGAGTGAATTGTAATACGACACAAATTTCATATAACATAATATAAATTCTGACATAACCCATGATGAAAAAACAAACCCCCAAATCCCAAAATCTGTAATATACAATATACCCTTAATAGCATACTTATCCCGAATTGTTAACAATAGAGCTTACAGATAATTTACATCATATGTCTTTATTTTTACATCCTCTAATGATACAAAGAATATCTGAACTTTTATCTTTGAATACTCACGACGCAACATATGATGGAGAGCATCTGTATTGAGAGTAATTTATCACTGAAAAAGAAAAGACAGTCATGTAACTTAAAGAATCTTATATCAGTCAAAATATCATGATGAAGATAACGAACAGTGATCAATTTCATAACTCCTATTAGAAATACAAAATAAAGAGTTGGGCAAACACGGATCCCTTGACACACCAGAGGTGGGATCAGTTGCCTAGATTAGAAAATTTTAACATGTATGCTGGTGAAGTTACCCAAAAAATGCCTAACTATTCAAATAGTATTCGAACCTTCGTAATGAATTTCAAAAATGAATACACAATGGCATTTGGCATGACAACGAATGTCCGATCTACATGTATTTTGGAATTGAGTATTTATGAGCATTAATTAAGGGTACCATAGCATATATCTGAGTAATAAAACAAAAGATTGGACAGATGCAGAAAATATCCGTATTAGAAATATATCCCATCTTCATTTGATTTTGATTTCAATGTAAAACTTATACGGTACCAATTTTGATGCACCAGATGCGCATTTCGACAAATTATGTCTCTTCAGTGATGCTCAACCGAAATGTTTGAAATCCGAACTAACAATGGCGTTTTAGAGCTATTACATGTATAGGAAAAAACAGTGTGCCAAAAAAGTGGAGTCAAATTCGTTCAAGGATAAGAGCTATGCCTGAGGTAGATAATCCTTGATTTTGAAATGAATTTCTAAATTTCATAACAGCAATTAAATATACATCCATATTTTCAAGCTAGTAACGAAGTACTTAGCTACTGGGCTGTAGAGACCCCCGGGGACTAACAGTCCACCAACAGAGGCCTCGACCCAGGGATCATAATGTAATGAATCTTAATTGATTTATTCATTTTACGACGATTGACAACCAAGTTCTACAACTTATATCAAGTTGTCTCGTCTGCTCTGATATTGGTGCCCAGAGAAGGCGTGTCCGAGTGGGAAACCACCATACTCTGTCAAATATGAAATATTTCAACACCCATGTAAAAACCAAGACTCGAAATTTCGTTATCTACACTAACAAATCAGAATTAAATGACATTGTTTTGAGGAAAAACTTTTTAAATGCGATATTGACGTATGTGTGCAAAATCATCACTTCACATACGACGTTATCAAAGGGACTACTAGATATATTGTTGAAAAACCGTAGACATGGAAAGTTTCAAAATTACTGGCAGGTTGACAGTATATGTTATATGGAAGACGAAGATAATAAAAGACGAATACATGTGCATGTAATGCATTTATCTTACCTTTTACAGCATTTAATGCATATAGTGCAAGCATCGCTGCTTTGTTCACTGTTGGTATCTTTCAATTCATCTTTTTCTGATACCTGCTTATCATGAAGATCTTCGGAACGAAGAGATCGTACTTCGATAATTGTAAATAAAGCAGTTAATCCCTGTATGTAACAAAATATATGTTATTTATATAACATATATTTATATATAATATAATATATCATATAATATATGTTAACTTATTTGAATGATTTGCTATTCTCTCTCTCTCTCTCTCTCTCTCTCTCTCTCTCTCTCTCTCTCTCTCTCACTTACCCCGAATAAAATTAATATAGACACAGCAATGAAAAATCCAGTGGTATAAAATGTAAACACTTCCAGTACTTTATCAAGGCATCCCTGAAATGACATAGAGTTTGAAACAGGACTTTTTAAATGCGTGTTTGAATTGTTGCGCAGATCAATTGAATGAAAGATTATATCTTTAATTCATATGAATTTCAGAAAATATTTAAACAATTGCGTGCATTAGTTAAGTCATATTTATTTATATCATATACAGTGAATAAAACTTGATTATTAGGAAGTCACTTGGAACTCCAAATTAAATATCCTTCATGTAACGTTAATTAATGATCTCTCTTCATATTGAAAATTAGATAATGATTCTACGAATGCAATCGTAATCCGTCATGCCGAATAGTTGACCAAGAAAAAATGAACGGTTGTTCATAATTTCAGTATTTGAAACTTAATGTACTTTTTGTCCATTGCGAGAATTTAGGGACAAAATTATGAAATTACAAATCATTTCTTCTCGTCAAAGGCAATAGTTGAACACGTAATACACTATATGTATAACAAACAGGAAAAACTGCTAATATACACAGTGACCCGATTTATTGGACATTGTCAGGTAGTGTATAACCTAATTTCGGTAAAATGTTTACGTTTTAAGGCGCAAACTTCCCAGAACAGTCCCGGACCATTCGATATCTGATATATTGGTAAATTTTCGACGTATTGTTCACTTTCAAGATCTGTGTCGTCACAAAACATGTTCAATTGAAATAAAAAAAAAAACTTTTTTGTGTTTATCTATGTGTTTGTACATATCAGTAACTGTTAATAAATCATTACAAAAAGTCGTAACCGTCACGGTCCTATAATCACGGAAAAAATTAAGAACATTGAAAATATTAGATGGATATCATTTTTAAAAATCCATCGATGTGTCAGATCGTTGGTCGCGGGAGGGGGTGTCTTCGTTGAATGATATTGCATATATATATATTAAAATAATTATAAATCTTCATAAAATAATAAATATGGGCCTAGTCAAAGCTATTAAAAGTATAACTATTAATGTAAACCTGCACAATGTTATGCTGATCATATTGTAAACTAATTGCATCTTCTCGGCTTGCCGGAGAGGCCTGAGAATGTGCGATTGGTATGACGTTGCCTTGCTTCGTTCTGGAAATTTCAAGATTCAAGACTAAAATCACGGATTGAAGAAAGGAACAGGTATATCATATTTATTAAACAATTATCAAAACTTATTTATTCTGTAAGATCAAAATCAGGCATCGATAAACAACGAATTAACTTCATGTCGTATTATCTTAAGTTGTCATTTAAAACACCATCTTAGATCTGCTACTTTACTTTCATTTTTGCTATTTCATGGTAATTTATCGAAAACGAAAGCAGGATTTTAATTAATTTTACGATATCTACTTATCAAGTAAGATTCTATCATAGCTTACGGACTTCACTTCACACATGAAACAATATCAAAGGTGCAAGCAGTAACTTTGGAGCAAGTGTATCAGGGTTTATTGGCAAAATTGTTAATTCATAAGTATAGATAATCATTTTCATTCATATGTCGATTTGATATATCCCTAACACGGACCCCTGGACACACCAGAGATGGGATCAGGTGCCTAGGAGGAGTAAGCATCCCCTGTTGACCGGTCACACCCGCCGTTAGCCCCATATCCTGATAGGTAAACACAGTCAAAATCAGTGTGCCAAGAACGGCTTAACAATCGGTATGAAACACGTCAGACAGCATTTGACCCAATGCGAGGTTGTATTGACGAACTAGATCGTTATAACGACCATAGAATATGGGAAATGCTGACTTCAATCGAGACTGTTGAAATCCCTGTACCATCAACTTGTTTGTCAGTAGCTTACCTCGATTTAAAAACTGACTATACCCAAACTAACAACTCAACTTTACGACAAACTCAATGTCTTCAGCTTCTTCATCGTGACAACTTCCCATATTTCTGTACCAATATTCCACTATCACCTGCACGTTGTATTTATGTCTCTCATTTGATTTGATGTGCGAGTGCCTGTTCTCCGTATGATCAGTTTTTATATCGAGGCAGGCTACTGACAAACAATTAATATTACAGGGGTTTCAACATTCTCGGTAAAGCCAGCATTGGGCAAATTCTATTATCGTTAAAACGATTTAATTTACCAATCCAACATGTCATTGGGTCAAATGCTGTCTGACATGTTTCATACTAATTGTTAGGCCGTTTTTTTTTCTTTCGACAATTTTGAATACGTGACATATTTCTGCATAACCCATTTCTATAAATGAAATTGCATTATGAATTTAGCTCTAAGCACAGATAGTACCTCTTGTATTCCTTTCGAAGTTCGCACCCTTGCAATTACCAACGAAAATAAATCAAAATGCTGAATAACCATTCAACTTTTTAAAAACAAACATCCTAAGTGTATGACGTTTCCTCAACATAGAGAGTGAATGACTTAGCTTAAAGTTTACGTGATCGGGAGGTTATGGATTCGAACCCGCTCATACCATGCCTGTGTCAAACGTAATACATAAAAAGAGCTAAAGATACATTTCTTTTGCTTGTACGCTCGGAATCGAGTCGTGGGTCTTTTCTTGACAATGCAGTCCCGTATTACGATGGAAGTTGAGCTCTTATTCCTACAACTTTGAGTGCGATACATAGGAATTTGTGGTACTTCACATTCATTTGGTGACGTCTCAAGATAAGTAAAATATTCTCGAAAGGATGTAAAAGAAAAAGTTAACTGCAATTTGTCAGAATTCTTCAAGTAATACCGTTTGGATTATGTTGCAATTGGAAGTATATGGTAGACTACTGGAAACTTGGTAAAGTGAATAATGACAACATGTATAAGGAATAGCTGAAGATAAACCCAGATAAATAAGGTCATTTCTCGATGTCAGTCCACAACACTGCAGCTGAAAGAGAAAAAAGAAAACAAAGCCTCAACATATGAACGGAATACACAAATTGAAGTGAAAAGTAACAGTAATGATCAATGAATATTTCTTCAAGTTAGTATCCACAGGACATACTTACTTCACCAAATAGATAGTACCAATTCCTTTTGATATTTGAGTAATTTCTCAATATGTGTGCCATTTGAATTCGAAGGTCTTTGTTCATCTGTATAAGGACGAAAAAAGCAGCCATGACATATCAACAGTGTAATTATGATTCATGGTACAAGAGGCCCATAGCCCTCATCGGTCACCTGAGTATTAGTTAAAAGTTTCACAACTCCCAATGGATATGAAATCTAGAAAAACATCCCTGTTCTGAATATCTATGCTGAATTATGATATTCAGCAACATTATAAAACAAGCTGCTTTCTAAAAACGTCAAAACTACATACACTGATAAAAGGCTTTACATAATATATGTATTCACATGTATTCACGCGGCAAACTACTAACAAAAAAGTTGATGGTACAGGGGTTTCAACAGTCTCGTATAAAGTCAGCATTTCGCAAATTATATGGTAGTTATAACGATCTAGTTTGCCAGTACAACCTATCATTAGGTCATATGTTGTCTGACCTGTTTCATACCGATTGTTGGGCCGTTCTTGGACACTGATTTTGACTACGGATAACTCCGTTTACCTGATCAAGATATAAGGCTCACAGTGGATCGGATCATTATCTACACCTTTCCACATGTAAATATCTATTTAGTATCAATAGCACTAAAGAAGGTGTTATTTAAATCTGACATGAATTAATAAATATAGTATAATTCTATATGTCCGCCATATTTCTTTGCTAATCCGCCATATGTAATAGTTACCCCATATGATATTGTTGGTTATGTGCAGATACCCGATGGGTGTGGTCATAATGACACGAGGGAGCGTAGCTCCCGAGTGTCATTATGATCACGCCCATCGGGTATCTGAACATAATCAACAATAATATATGGGGTAAGTGACTTGTACCATCGTTTACTATTATTCGTTATATTTTATTATAGCTTTCGGAAGCGCGGTCGCCTGTTTACAATATGATGCCAATTGTTATGTATTTAAATTACAATTTGTACACCAAATATTTCTATCATAATTACTTTCTATCACCGAAAAATGTATGTTCATTAATTGTTTTTAAAAAGCCGTTTTTAAAGTACATATAAATGTTTGGACTGTTGGTTTTGATATTTTTATTTAACATTTACGCATTCGTCGACTTTTAGTACCGGCATTGGCTTTAAGAATTGAAATTTTAAAATTCAAATAAAATTCTTAGAACCCATATTCATGCATTTTTCTGTTTAAAAATTGAGCAATATATTCAACTGATGATGGTGGTTACTCTTTTGAAAATCCTTTTTGATATCCTTCATTTTAATACATATTTTGACTAAATTGGCTGGAAAAACATTTACATGTATATAAAATAGATTTTAAAAAAAAGGTGAAACATAAGAGAGAAAAAATTAAGAATTGTAAGATGCAAAACCATAAAAGAAACACAAGTCTGATTCACTCTGTCCGCTAAACAAGTTTATCTCTCAAACGCATTCTTATCACGTGACTTGGTCTTTTATAAACCTCTTTATAAATGCTACCCGTATTTCTACGTACACGTGTTTCTCGACTTGAGGAGAATGTGGAAATAGAAAGTCGTTGGGACGAAACCATTGACGATATTATCTTGTATCAAGGTTTAAGTGAGATTCAGTGCGAATATCTATAATGTATTTGGAGAACTTAGTCTGAGTGAGTTATCCATATTTGATATGTGAAATTTTGATCTGAAGGAACTTCATACAGTGGACAGTGATGTTGTTGTTTTTCTCTTTCGAGAATGTGGGCGGGGTTTGAAGAAAAGTGTGGGTTATGTACAGATAACCCTCACTTTTAACAAAAGAAAGCACGCCAAACTATGGTACAATAGTTGGATATTCTATTGTTATATGTATCAGGGTTCGCATGGTATATAAGGGGACGAGTTTTGCTACGTTTCACTTCACATCAGTGTCTTCGATTTACCTGTGCGGGTAGCTTTGACAGGTAACACGTACATCTCCGATACTGATTTATAGGACATCAAGAAGAAATGAAATCTCGTTTGGAACAGCACGCAGTGCTCAAAATTACAATAAACATATCGTACAGTAGTAAATCATTCTAAAAGCTTTGGATAAATAAATATAGAATGCCTTTTCTTTACGTGAATGTGCGTACATTTGCAATAAATATGTCAAAACTATACAAAAACGCGGAGAAATATTTCATCTATTATTTACATCTATTGATGAAATGGAATAAGCAAAGGGTATAAAATATATACCATTCACACTTACTTCAAGCAAAATGCAATACATAAATGCTACTGTACGTATAAAGAAGACATGGTCATGTATGCTCGCCATGAAAAAGCATCGAATGCGGATGACTGTTTACCTGGGTCTACTCGTAATATCTGTAAAGGAAATGAAGTGCGGTGTACACTTGTCGAAAATACTCAAAGTAGTAGTAAAACTCCCTTTATTAGCATAATCCATGAAACAAAACGATACACTCCATTTGTATTCCAACAGTAAACAACATTGTCCATTGTACCGACTGCGACACACTTAGCCCATGCCGATCAGCTATCTTCAATCAGGGAAAGTATCAGAGTAGAATACTTACCCTGCATTGTGCATGTAGTAGTTATCCCATATGATATTGTTGGTTATGTGCAGATACCCGATGGGTGTTGTCATAATGACACGAGGGAGCGTAGCTCCCGAGTGTCATTATGATCACGCCCATCGGGTATCTGAACATAATCAACAATATCATATGGGGTAAGTGACTTGTACCATATTTTACTATTATTCATTATATTTTATTATAGCTTTCGGAAGCGCGGTCGCCTGTTTACAATATGATGCCAATTGTTATGTCTTTACATTACACTTTGAACACCATATATTTCTATTACAATGACTTTCTATCACCGAAAAATGTATGTTCATTAATTGTTTTCAAAAAGCCGTTTTTAAAGTGCATATAAATGTTTGGACTGTTGGTTTTGATATTTTTATTTTAATACATATTTTGACTAAATTGGCTGGAAAAACGTTTACATGTATATACAATAGATTTTAAAAAAAAATGGTGAAACCATAAGAAAAACAAATAGAATTGTAAGACGCTAAACCATAAAAGAAACACAAGTCTGATTCACTCTGTCCGCTATACAAGTTTATCTCTCAAACGCGTTCTTATCACGTGACTGGGTCTTTTATAAAACTCTTTATAAATGCTACCCGTATTTCTACTTACACATGTTTCTCGACTTGAGGAGAATATGGAACTAGAAAGTCTTTGGGACGAGACCATTGACGATATTATCTTGTATCAAGGTTTAAGTGAGATTCAGTGCGAATATGGAGAACTTAGTCTGAGTCAGTTATCCGTGTTTGATATGTGCAATTTTGATCTATAGGAACTTCATACAGGGACAGTGATGTTGTTTTGTTTTTGTTTTTCGAGAATGTGGGCGGAGTTTGAAGAAAAGTGTGGGTTATGTACAGATAACCCACACTTTTAACAAAAGAAAGCACGCCAAACTATGGTACAAGAATCCTTATACCATATGATTTACTTGTCAGAGTATTGCAGATTTATAAATCAGGAAATCATTTAGGTACATAAATTGTTTGTGCATAGATAATTTGCATATACAACACTGCATGAGTGTATGGGATGAGAGAGAGAGAGAGAGAGAGAGAGAGAGAGAGAGAGAGAAAGAGAGAGGGAATTCAAACTATGATCTTGCAATAATCGCGCTCTTATTAAGACAAATGATATCGTTAATACAATATAAGAGAACAGTAACTCAATATTGCTTTCATTAATTGATATTACGGATTTATTTGATTCATTTAAAGTACGCAATAATTAAAAATTGAACATATCTTTAAATAATGTTATTTTCAATTTCTTCATTTTATGCTAATTCGGCGCTCAATAGATCTTATATATCTATAACATTTTGCTTTATTGCATTCTGCGATGAAACTCGACGCAAAATGTAGTAATGCAAAATGTAATAACTGAGTTTATCATATGCGTAGTTATCAAGCACATAATTTTTTTTTTTGATTTAAACATATTTTATTGAGAAACTCAATAGGATTGGGCAACAGCCATAGCCTATATAGGCCCTCTCCCAAATACAAAGGTCAAGTACAAAGGTACATAGAATCAAGGGAGGGGAAAAGAGTGTCTGTCACCCATCTTTGATAACAATATCCTTTTTTTTTTGTTATTTTGTTTGTTTGGTTTTTTTTATGTTTTCCGCCACACTCAACAATTTTTCAGTTATCTGGTGGCGCCCAGTTTTTGTTGGTGGAAGAGAGAACCCAGATACAATGTAACTGGGAAGAGACCACCGACCTTCCGAAAATAAACTGGGAATCTTTCTCACTTACCGGCGCGAGCGGGTTTCGAACCGGCGCCGACAGAAGTGAGAGGTCGTTATTTTGTAATGCAAGTAAAAAAAATATTGGGTGACACCCCCCCCCCAAACTTGACCCCAGCTTGAAAGTTCTGATACAATAGTTGAAGACACACACCACCACCAATTAAGAAAATGAAGATATTATGAGGCACTCATAGTAGAGGACTCTAACCACCCCATCCCAGCCCCAACGATGTAAGCAAATGAAGTGTAGGGGGAAATTATTGAGGCTGTCAAAGTAAAAGACTCTTTTAACTCTTCACCCCACATTATGACTTTGAACATCGGATAAAACATCTTGGTTTGTTTGTTGTTGTTTTTTTATTGCTGTTTTCGTTCATCTTTTTCAACTATCATTTTGAAGGGCAAGAAATTTTTAAGACTCCAATTTTCCATTCTTTTCTTCCTGTTGTACCCCCCCCCCATGAAAAATGACGATATATGTCTGGTTATTACATGTACATTTTTCTTTTCAACACATGCATGTATACTAATTGCATGGTGTAGAATTGCACCCTTTACCAAGTGTTCCTTCATTTACACAGTGTAAGGAATGGTAAACCAATATCACAAAACAAAATGCATAAAGGCCAAGATATTTTCAAGCGTAGGAACTTCATTCACGAATACATACATACATGTATTCAGAAAAAATCACATGCATGCATTGCAGGACTATTTTAACGTTTCTGTAACATGCCATAATGATTATTTGCATTTCGTAGATCTGGCGCAATGGATATATTCTGAAAATAGACATACCGCTGTACGTCGAAAATATTCGATAAGATGTTAGTATTCATAAATCAGTAAAATTCGTGTTGAGGTTTTATTTGATATGATACAGTGTCGATCTACTGTAATGCATTAGTAGGATATGCAAAAGACAAGAGTATAAACATTTTCTAATATCGATATCTATATGATCACGAAAAAACATTATATAATTTATATCCGGATTCATATGCCGATTTAGATATCGATAAAAACAAAGCTGCATAATTTGGGTGAGGGGGTTCTAATGAGTCTGATGAAATTAAAAGAAGGAACCCCACATTTGCATTCAAACTAGATGTACTTCAAAATGAATTCATTTCTGCTCTGACTGAAAGCATGATTCTAAATTCGGGAACGAATCTTGCATACAAAATAATTAATAGGGGAACAAATAAATTCGAGCTCCTTTGGAATTTAATGAAATGCAGATATGCACCTTTCTTTCAACACGAACTGATATGTTGTTTCAGGCACGTATACAGAGGGTTGGGGTGGGCAGGGAGGCTGGGCTGATCTGCTCTCGCCACTTTTTTGACAATTTACTTTTTTCCCGTTATTCTGACACACAAAGTCAGTATTTTGTACATGCACAGTTTAAACTGATATTTTTTTTCCTTCTGTGAAATGATATATTGTACATCGAAGTAGGACAGTCTCTCTCTCTCTCTCCTGTTCAATCGACGAATATGGACATACAGAGACCGTAAATAATTATGTGGTTCCTAAAGAAACGATAAAACTATATTTTCGTTTATACATTTCCTTTTATATGTGTCTTTGTGTAATCAACTGTTTATTATGGATTGCAAATGTAATACAGCTGTAATACCCGCATTTTTAAACAGATGCATATTTTCGATCATTATTCCCTTATTTGTATATCCAAGTTTGTATATGATCATAGAGGAATTTTGAATTGAGCACGCAATATATCCAACCAGATGCTCAGTGTATATGATTAGATTCCCGATTTCTGTAAACTGCAAAACCTCGACCAGACAAGCATTCAATACAAGAAAAAATTTCGACTCTGACATCTCCCCTGATTGAAGACACCCTGTTTGGCACGGGTGAAGTGTGTCGCAGTCTGTATAATGGAATGACAACGTGTTGTAAAGTTCTAACGAGATACAAATGGAGTTTATCATTTTGTTTCGTGGATTTATCAGAATAAAGAGAATCTAATATTTTCGGTAAGTGCACATCTCCGATACCTGTTGAATAGACGTCCGTATTTGATACGTGTTTTGTTTTTTTTGGCGAATATGCCATGTGCATTACATATTACGCATATGGCATGCACCTGTATTTTGCGAGAATTGATATAAATAACATATTTTATGCCCTTTGCTTATTCCATTCTATCAGTATGTAATTGGCAAATGATTTCTCCGCATTTATTTCATAAGAAACTGCAACTACTTGCATGCACTTGCAAGTATGCAAGAAAAGCTGTTTTTTTCTAAATTATCTAAACTTTCGGAATGTTGCATTGGTATAGAATAAATATTTTGTAATTTTGAGCAAAGCA
The DNA here is from genome assembly GCF_947568905.1 of Ostrea edulis. NCBI lineage: Eukaryota > Metazoa > Mollusca > Bivalvia > Ostreida > Ostreidae > Ostrea > Ostrea edulis. Next base: position 18,631,116 of record NC_079168.1, read on the forward strand.
TAATGTTTTAAAATGGGATTTTATTTGTTTCGCATTCCCTATTTATTACTATTGGAGATATGCACTGGTCGAGTCCACCTAGAAAAATCACTCAGGTGTGACAATCACATTTTGGGTATATACGGGTAGAGTAAATTGGGCTACCTGAGAGAAATATGGCGGATAAGATGAAAAAGGTGTACATAATTATTAATTCATGTCAGCTTTAAGTGTTTTACACATAAACACTATATACTAAGTTCGGACCCATCCTGGGGTCAGAACTCCTAACCCGGGGATCATGAAAATTACAATTATGGTAGAGGCTTTCCTGCTCTCGATCGCTATGCTTTTATTTATTTTTCACACATCTTCGGTTGCAGTGAAGATTTTTGAAAATTCGTCAATCTTCAACGATATTCACCCCGCCCTTTCGGCCCCCAGTGGTGTAGGAATCCTGTGATTTATAATGTATATCCATCTTGTCCCAAATACGCTTTATACCAAATTTGAAAAGAATAGTAGTTATCAAGAAGAAGTTTTAAAAATTTCAATTGTTGACGGACGACGCACGACAACCAATTGCAATAGGTCATTTGAGTTTACTCAGGTGAACTGATAAAATGCCCGAGATGACACAACACGACATATCTTTCATTATTGTGTTATCATGTTTCATTATTTAAGGGGGACATAAGTAGCCAATTATGTAAACGTTAAATACAATGCATAGACATGAACAGAGGTTGTGTTGCAGTCAAAATTTCCATTGAATTTATATCATTGAATAAAGGATTGAAAAGAAATCAATATATAAATGTCCTCCTTTGACGAAGACTCCGAATTCTTGTCAAAATTATCACTTTTTAGCATTTAAGGACCCGTTTGGCACGCGAACAAGAAGGATGACTAATCAGAATAAGAAGCAATCGCAAGTTTAAGGATAGGGTTAGCGCCATTTATCTTCTTTTCTTATCTGCACCGGGATAGGAAGTTTGAATTTCAACAACTCTTTCCTCTACTTCAACGCCGCTTTCAAATTCTCGTGGTTAGTGAAATCTATTGTATGCTATGATCAAAAGTCACTTAGGTGACAACACATGCCACACTGGTTTTTCAGGCTCCTTATTTGAGGACACAGATTTGTTTGTACATATGTATATTATTTACGTCCAATTCAAAATTTTGTACTCATATAGAGACACATCAAAAGCTTTCAATCAGCTGAAATGCCACAATTTCAATCATTACATGGCACTCAAGGTCGTAGCAATTAGGGTTCTTTATCGTGCCAACGTCTATTGTGATAAGAGACCTCTGTGTTTAATGCATATCCATCTGACAGACCCGTGACTTTCACTTCTAAGTCCAGACGGAGCTTAGCGAAGGTAGAGTTATGTTAAATGTCGAAAACATGAACCTGGATCCGGATATCCTAGTTAAAACGCGAACGTCCAAACCACTATATTACCGCGTAACAAATTTTATGTGAATTGCAATACACAGAAGTGATTAGCGGTTGTGTTGCATTTGAAACACTTATTGGATTTATATGGCTTATCGATGTTTCCTTTACTTGCTATGACATATAGACGACAAGGTGAACGCGAGGAACAGTGATCAATCCCAAAGATCCCATGACGAATACAAAATGAAGAGTAGGACAAACATGGATCCTTGGATATACCAGAGGTGGGATCGGACGGATGCTTATATTAGGAGAAAGCATCCCCTGTTGACCAGTCACACACGACTAGTGTGCATTCAAACGAATACATTACAATGGATGATACAAATAGTTCTGATGCTTGAAATGAAAATCACAATTTTTTTTTTTAAAAATAATCACATTATCATCTGAAATTCTCAATATGTTCAGACTCTATGAAGATCCTATTCTTAGGGATCGAAAAATAGCAATGAAACATAAATATTGATCCTTTATTTACCCCCAAAGAAGAATGACAGGACCCAAACGATTTAGAGACTCAAATATTAATTCTGAGTAATGCTAATTCAATATAGTACATAAATTAAGCTTTTACAAGGTCTTTATAAAGATACATTGCTCTTTTACAATTTTCAATCACTTTGAGCAATTACGGACTTCAATCAATTTTGAGTAAGACGAATGGTATCTAATGTTGCACATTCTATGTAATTGCTTGTTGAATTTCAAACTGATTCTGTTCAGTAGTATAATGCCAAGACCCAGGTAAATTTCCAGTAAAAAATGATAGCCGTTCTTGCTTATCCTGGGAAGAACACGATATTTCGGGATGAACTTTGGTAATAATGTAGATTAATTATGTATGAATATATTAGAATACAGAGTAGAATTTTATACCATTTGGCTCGGTTTTTAAATCGGCTAACTTGGGTACCCTATATTCATAGTTTTATATATGTACCTTTACATATTTTTTTCACAGTACATTCGAACCCAAGCGATATTAATGCCTGCGATCTATATTCCTCTTATGAATGTCAACTTGATGTAAAGCTATTGAAATTCTTTAGAAAAACTTACATAGTGTCAGTTTTCTCACACAATGACATTACCTGAACAACTAGATTTATGACTAAACCCAGCCATATAATCTTCAGAGTCATCATGAAGCTTTTGACGACGATAATCTGTAAAGAGAGGTATTCTACATATACATGTGCATTTCTGGAAACAGGTGTTTGCATCATTTGTACGATTACTACACTATTGCAAATAATGACATTTATATACATGTAGTACTGTAGCCGTTTTTATTCAGACTTTCCAATCATTCATGTGAAAAAATAAACAAAACAAGTAGCAGTGAACGTGATACTTCCTACAGGATGTAAAAATTGATATGTCGCATATCAATTAACTATATACATCAATGAAATACGACGAAAGCAGTGTATAGACCAATGAAATACGCTCAAAGTAGAGTATATACCAATGCAATACGCTCAGAGCAGTGTATAGATAAATGAAATACAATCAAGGCGGTGTATAAACCAATGAAATACGATCAAAGCCGTTTATAGTCCAATGAAATACGATCAAAGCAATGTATAGACCAATGAAATACAATAAAAGCGATGTAAACATCAAAGAAATACGATCAAAATAGTGTATACATCAATGAAATATAATTTGTTTTTCTTTATTAAAAACAAATGTCTCCCCAGCTCCCCAAATTGAAAGTGCTTCAGTTACACCTCTTCTCCTTAATGCACTGCATGGTATGGAGTAGAAGCATAATCAGGAATAATAGACATTATTAATTGCACTTTGTGCATTGAGGAAAAACATGGCGAAAAGATTCAACATTGATGTGACCAATGTCATTGTTGTATTTGATACAAAAATAATAATTGCTGTGCTTTGGCACCAGTAGGAAATGAACATAGTACGTAAAAAGCTACCAAACATTCCTCTTTGATCCACTGTAAATGGTAGGAAATTATCAGATCCCTGGGTCAGAACAATGTGAACATCATTAAATTATAATGAAGTGTTGTACAAAATTTCAGGGCTATCCGATAATCTATATAAATGTAGAAGGATTCACAAGTCATCTTACACCACGCACCCCTCACAGATCCAATATAACTTAAGTATAACAATTGGATCCTCCTGATCCGACAATATGCACATCTGTAAATGGCAATGAAGTAATGTACAAAGTTTCAAGTCTATCGGATAAAACATACATGTATATGAAATGTGCTCGCAAGCCATTTTACACCCTGCATCCCTTCTAGATCCACTATAAGTTTCAGGATAACAACCGGATCCTCCTGACCCGACAATATGCACATCTACAAATGACAATGAAGCATTCTACAAAGTTTCAAGTCCTCCAGCCCTCTTAGATCCACTATAACGTTTGGGAAAATAATTCGATTCTCTCATCCAGATCATATGCACATCTACAAAATGAAGCATTGCACAAAGAATTCAAGTCTATCGATGAGCCGCAGGAGTAGAAGTGTTTACAATTTTGTGACAGACAGATGGATAGACTGACAGTAAGTGCAAAAGCAATGTTTCCACCTGGAAGAGGGGAGACATGATAATTGGATCCTTAGGCACCAATGATATGTACATCATTGAATTGTAATGAAGCACGGTTAACAGTTTCAAGGTATTCAATACACCATAAAGGAGAAACATTATAAACTATTTTATACCTTCTACTCCAAATGATAATAATGCATTGTACAAAATTTCAAGGCTGCCCGATGGGCCTTATAAGAGAAGTGTTCACGAGCTATTTTAAACACTCCACCCCTCTTAGAACCACTATAACTAGGATAACAATAAAAAAATTTATTGAACCCTCCTGTCCCGAAATATGCACATCTACAAATTACATTGAAGTATTGTTCGAAGTTTCATGAATTAGTTTGATGTTTCGTTGTTCATATATATGTTTTTATCAGGGATGAAATAGTCTTATTCAGAACTCTTATCATTTTTCAATTCAATCATACACATATAGTATATATTCTAAATGTCACACACTACATTTGGGTTTCATAGCTATAATTATAACACAATCAAGAAAATTCGGTATACTCTGTAATCATACGACGTACAGTTTGCCTCGTTTCGATGCAGTTCAAAAAGCATCAAATATAGATCACCGTCTTTCAAAAAAATATGTAGGGGAAATAATCGTGCAACTGGAACACAAAACAACACACCGATATAACATTCATATATGCATTTTAATTGCTTATAAAGGACTTCTGAACCCTGTTCGTAACACTACTTCCTATCAACTCTTCGAAGGCCAATTTCGAATTACCACAATTTCAGTCGGATTGCAGGAATGCGGTAAATTGAATACTGCCGATTGTTCAGACTCCGCTCACCGACAACAGAAAAAATACTTGTTTGATTCACATATTTGATATATATTTTCATTGATAAGTTCCTTTTGCGAAAAATGAGCTCGAATGTTAAATTAATGAATTGATTATTTACACAATCAACGACCGAGTTTCGTGATTGCCTCTTTTCAGATGTCCTTCTTTTACAGTTTTTCCATCGGAACACAATTCCGATGAATATAAAATGTAACAATTTAGAAATTAATTTATTTCACACCTGTCTATCATACGTTCCGAAATTTGGCCTTGAAATGTAGCCTGCCACTCTGAAACCACGCTGCAAGTTTCAAATGAATCATCGCAAGCATTATGATTATGGAAAAGTCTGGAAAACTTAATGGGACAGACTGACTGACAGATAAAGGGACGGACTGGCGCACAGACAGAGAATACACCTATAGTCCCATTCGGTTTTAGAAACCGGTACGGAACTAATAATTGGACCCTCACGTCCCGACAATATGCACATCTACAAATGGCAATGAAGCATTGCTCAAAGTTTGTTTCAAATATATCTGATAAGCCACATAGGAGTTCACAAGATTTTGTGACAGAGAGACGGACAGAAAGTATTTCCCATGAGACATAAACAGGATCACAACGGTGCATACATCAATGAAATATAGTAAAATTGGATTTATTTACCACTATACTTTTTATCTTGCTGTGGACAACCAAATCACTGGTCAATGAAAGTAGATTTACGAATAACTCCAAACACCCAAGGACGATCATTAGAATACTCAGTCCATCGATGATGTCTATAAAATTGAGTCCAAGGAGGTATATATAGGTATAGATTGGTTCCACGAATGCTCCAGTCATTTGGTTGTCGTTCCGTAACATTACACCAAGGCATAAAAGGGAGATAGCAGGAATCTGTCAAAATCAAGAGAATATATTTTAAAGAATTCGACAGATACTAGTAATTATGACTGGCATAGCAGTGTTGGAAATTGAAAGGAAACCCACGGTAAACTGTCAATTTCATTTGACCTGCTGTTACAAAATTAACTGGTTGTCTAGAAATGTTAACCGTAGGTAGTACGTGTACCAAACGAGTCTTTCATCTGACAACTAAGATAATCTTTTGTCGATCAGAATTAAAGATCGTTAACTATGGCTATTTTTTCTAAAATTTATATTTCCCCTCCCATTTTTTTTTTATCCCGTGGGGATCCCTATTAGAATATGTATTCAGTATTCCCTGTTTGTCGTAAGAGGCGAATAAATGGGGCAGTCCTTCTAATGAGACCGCAAAAACCGAAGTCCCACGGCACAGCAGGTGTGGCAAGAGAAAGATACCTCCCTGCTCAAAGATCGTAAGCGCCGAGCATAGGCCTAAATTTTGCAGCCCTTCACCGGCGGTGGTGGCGTCTCCATATGAATGAAATATTCTCGAGAGGGACATTAAGCAATATACAATCAATCGATCCATTTTTGATATCAAGATTTGCACAATGTGAACAAACTTCACATCATCCCCAGAACATCCCTCAAATGTACCTTTCAAATTATATATTGTATGCAACATTATCATTTAGTTAAGTTTTATTTTTAAGACTTGCTTTTCCAACCCAACCCACCGTAACAATTCTCATACTCTGCCCCGTAGTATGTGATATGCAATACGCTATGTCCTAACTTCTAGGATCGTATCAACATAACCTATTCAAGATCAGTTGAAAACCTATACGCTCCATAGCCTGAAACCCAATTCTATTAGAGGCTTATAACCTTCACTTTCCAGTATGGTTTTGCTATGACATGCTTTAATACATTGTGGTTCATTTGTCAATAAATCGCAATGACATCACAATACCTCATTATATGATAAAATTGACGTCACAATGTCAATAAAAAAAACGAACTTTGAAGAACGCATCGATGGCTATTCCAATATCTTGACTGACAAGCATGGGAAATTCTAGGGAATGGGAGAATACTTTTATAAAGCATGGAAATTCTAGGGAATGGGAGAATACTCTTATAAAGCACGGGGAATTCTAGGGAGTGTGAGAATACTTTTATAAAGCACGGGGAATTCTAGGGAGCGTGAGAATACTCTTATAAAGCACGGGGAATTCTAGGGAGTGTGAGAATACTTTTATAAAGCACGGGGAATTCTAGGGAGTGTGAGAATACTTTTATAAAGCACGGGGAATTCTACGGAGTGTGAGAATACTTTTATAAAGCATGGGAAATTCTAGGGAGTGTGAGAATACTTTTATAAAGCACGGGGAATTCTAGGGAGTGGGAGAATACTTTTATAAAGCATGGGAAATTCTAGGGAGTGTGAGAATACTTTTATAAAGCATGGGAAATTCTAGGGAGTGTGAGAATACTTTTATAAAGCACGGGGAATTCTAGGGAGTGGGAGAATACTTTTATAAAGCATGGGAAATTCTAGGGAGTGTGAGAATACTTTTATAAAGCATGGGAAATTCTAGGGAGTGTGAGAATACTTTTATAAAGCACGGGGAATTCTAGGGAGTGTGAGAATACTTTTATAAAGCACGGGGAATTTTAGGGAGTGGGAGAATACTTTTATAAAGTTCATGATTTTGAAAACCTAAGAACAGTTTTAAAGCATTTAAAATATATGACCATTTAACTCCTTCGAATAGCCTTCACCTCTACTCCAGGGTTTATGAAATTCAGAAATGTTAGATGTCTTCATGTACACCATAACTACACATCCAGTCTGAATACTGCATGTGATGTAGTGAAAAATAAACTCTTAAAGTAATGTAGGTACAATATTGTATTTTAACGAAATGACCAATTTTGCGCCACACTGCAGACTGAAGCCCTGACCCAAGGATCATAATTTTTACAAACTTATGCCTTTCCCATGCTGATCATCATAACTGTACACTTACTTTGTTTTCAATGCATCTTGACTATCGATATGACCAATCCATTCCCATCCCAAGGATGAAAGGTGAAGATAACGAACAGTGATCAATCTCATAAATCCTATAATCAATACAAATGATAATTGGGCAAACACGGATCCCTGGACACACCAGAGGTGGGATCAGGTGCGTAGGAGGAGTAAGCATCCTTTGTCGACCGGCCAAACCCGCCCTGAGCAGTATATCATGATCAGGTAAACGGAGTTATCCGTATTCAAAATCAGTGTGCCAAGAATGGCCTAACAATTGGTATGAAACACGTCAGACAAAATTTGACGCAATGATAGGTTGTATTGGTAAACTAGATCGTTATAACGACCATATAATTTGCGAAATGCTGACTTCAATCAAGACTGTTGCAACCCCTGTACCATCAAGTTGTTTGTCAGTACCTTGACTCGATTTAAAAATTGACCATACGCAGAACAAGCTCTTGCGTATCGAAGCATTTGAGAGATATAAACAACATATTCAGGTGATAATGGGATATGCTAGACACATATTGGAAATTGACGATGAAAAACCTGAAATAATCCTGTTTGTCATAGAGTTGAGTGGTTAGCTTGCCGTTGATATCTACTTTCATTAAGGTATCTAAGTATGAAGCAGAAGTGGACAACTCTGTGGTGTCTTACTTCGATATCGAATCGACATATGAATGAAAGTAATTATTGTTAATAAATAAAACGTCGTCAATATATCTAAATGTCGAATTAAAGAGCACAGCAAGAGATTGTTTCTTCTCACGTAGAAGTTTTTAAAAATATATTCTGCTTCATATGAATGCAAGGTGAAGATAACGGAACAATGATCAATCTCATAACTCCTATAACCAATACAAAATAGATAGTTGGGCAAACACGGACCCCTGGACACACCAGAGGTAGGATCAGGTGCCTAGGAGGAGTTAGCATCCCCTGTTCACCGAATATAAAAAGAGGTCAACTAACAAAGGAGCACTATTTGTGCCCAAAGGAATTCCGACAGACTGTTGGGAGACCTGATCACCAAAGACCACGAAGATATTGTCAATGAGGAACTCTAGCATATTTTTTATTTCAACTTTAAAGTATATGTGCGTGGAATCAGTGGTGTTTAAGAAAATAATTTTTTGGATGACTGATCACTAGATAGGAATATTTCCGTTTTCCATTTTTGTTGAAGAAGCAACTAACTGTTTATGATATCAAAAAATCTAGTCTTTAATTTATCGTGAGGAAAGGTCTTGTAAAGTGTCGAAAAGTCATTAAATGTATCTAAAACTGAAGCATGGTTTTGAAGAATTTCATCTTTTGAAAGGGCAATTGGAGTATACATGTAAGTACGATTACCAAAAGTGGAATTAGTGCCAGGTTCCTTTAAAATACAGTTGTAATAATGAGCCGTACAAAGACAATATTGTTACAAGCTTTGTCAGACAACAAAAACATGTTCTTACAATCCATTCCCTCCCCAAGGATCCGAACTATTTCAGATACGACAATATTGAATTTGGAGGTTTTGTCTCACACCAAAGAGAATTAGCTAAAGAAAAACAATTTTAATTAACTCTATACTCAAATACGTTTGTTTTATAATATGTAAAAATCAATTTTAATGAAAACTGACAAAGAATGACCGACCACTGACACAAATGTAATAGGTCATCGGGGGACCACAAAGTGCATCAGTGATCAGTATCATCATTCTCCTCATCCCGTCTTTAATTGTTACATGGCTGATCGACTGAATTTGTCAAATGCTTATCAAAGGCTACTTACACATGACAAAACTCTCCACAAATTCGCCAAAACGCAAGACCATGACCTAAAACGAATAAGAATATTTAGAATTTCAAAATAAGACGGAGAAATGTAAAATTTTCGCATTTCAAAGTAGATCTGCTACCAGTAGTCGAAGCTTATATACAATTAACGGAACAATAACAATTGCATATTTGTAAATTAAGAATTGCTCCCAATTCATAGTTCAATAATAACATAAACTGCTAGAAAATGTTAATTCTAGGGATGTCAATCGAGAGAATGGATATATTGTATAGCAAATTAGTGATCATTTGCAATTTTTTCAAAACAGTTAACTCTCTCTCTCTCTCTCTCTCTCTCTCTCTCTCTCTCTCTCTCTCCATATAAGCACTAAGTTCCAACAACACCTAGAAGTGTCGGATCTACAACATGGTTACAAATTAAGGTCAAATACTAAAATTGTACAAAGCACTAAAACGACCAATATATGTACATATCTTGAGAAGTCGTGGAACGCAGTTGTACAATCTCTCTCTCTCTCTCTCTCTCTCTCTCTCTCTCTCTCTCTCTCTCTCTCTCTCTCTCTCTCTCTCTCTCCATATAAACACTAAGTTCCAACAACACCTAGAAGTATCGGATTAACAACATGGATACAAGGTCAAATACTAAAAATTGTACAAAGCACTAAAATGACCAATATATGTACATATCTTGAGAAGTCGTGGAACGCAGTATTTTGTTATCATATCATGGTTGTTTTCCCTACCTTTTCCATGCTTTTCGAAGTTTTGATATGCAGGTCCTAGCTAGGGCAAATGGTAGTCTCTTACCAAATAACTGGCTATACACTATGTCACAAAAACTGAGTTGTATCATCTGAAATGATACCACCGAGTACATTTGTTGTATGTTGAAGATTATAGTAATTTGTATAAAAGTGTATACTGAAAGCTCAGATTTGAACATACCTCATTCACAAAACTAAAATCTGATTTATGAAATACAATACACATACCTCATTCACAAAATTAAAATCTGATTTATGAAATATGATACACATACCTCATTCACAAAGCAGAGTACAGCAAGGCTTAGGTATGTTGAACAATACGATGTCATGGTGTTGGAGAATTTCCCCCAGCAGGTATTTCTCTATAGTTTAAAAATAATGTTAAAATAATAGCTATAAATCATTAGCAGTTTGAAACCAATAGCTTACAATAGTACAAGAAAAATGACTTTTTTCATATATTGATTTGATTTATGTCAAAAATCTTTGGGTAAACGACCTATATTTTCAGTTTTTAGACGTACGCATCATATTTCCTTATGCAGTGAATACAGGCTACGACACCCATTCAAGGCAATGTAAGCGAATTAAACTTTGCGGTATGCATCCAATTAAAATCATTAATTGCACTTCAGATTTCAATGGGAACACCAGCATTTATAGGCTACAGAACTTCACCGTGTTCCCTTAAGCACACCGTGGAAAACTGAAACAGTCATCCACTCCTGGATTGATCGATCACGCTTGTTGTTTGCTCAAAATACGATGCATTTATTAGGAAAACTCACCGAATCGTAACCCGTGCACATGTAACTGCCGAGATTACTCGTAACACCGCAACATCCAAGCTAAAAAGGACACAGTTTTCAACATTGATATCTCTGTCGTGATATGATTGTAATGTATTTACTCAAAATTGAAATGCATACATTTGTACATATGAATAAGAGATACAAGGACCTTAGCGGTCACCTGAGTAACATGCAACAACTCTTTAAAGGAGAATTCAATCAAACTAGGTGTTGATTATCTTTAAACTAAATGAATCTAGCTTTCCAGATTCAGTTTATCAGCTAGCACAAAAACATTATTAAGATTGAACCACTTGGGGTTAAATCCATTTATCAAAGGGAAACGTATCTTAATTTGCTGCACTTTCATGATTCTATCCACTTCTCAGATTACTTAATTTTATATCTACTTGTTTTCACTCGTTCTGCTACAGTAACTATAACAGGTCGTTCCCAGGTTTTAGTGCTACCCGTAACTCCAGGCTATTAGCTTATCCTATGACGTCATATTGCGCTTTCATCACATTCACCATGTCGCCATTACGATTCGTGTAACACGCCGTACTACACTTCAAAAACCTAGTTTACCTACTTGTTTACTTTGGCAAACCACTATCTTATTAACTCTATTCTATATTTCAATTGAGTAAAAGAAAATGCCTAATAGGAAACAACACGCTGCCCCGACCCGCGCCGTGCATAGACCACGTGGAAGGAGGCGCGTCACCCCGTCCAGCACGGATGATCCCCAACAAAATGTAACTGCTGAATCTCCTACCCTCACCGAACCAAACCCTTTACAAGAAGAGGCTCCATCGACCTTGTACAAGGTGACGATAAAGATCAGTGATCAATCTCATAACTCATACAAGCATTACAAAATAGAAAATACAACTCAGCGCCAAATGGGACCCTATCCAGGGAGCAACTGAATGAGGTGACTCATTCCAAATGGTCATCAACTTGATGTGATGTTTCATCGTCATTCTCTAACACAATTCTTGATTTCATAACATCTGATGTTAATTCATTTTGAGTATTCCCATCATGGTTTTCCCTCATTGAGCCTTCATGCCTTACTCAGGTTTAAATCGAATATCGTGTCACGCTAAGTCCACGTGTACCTTCTTTAAAAGTGATCAAAATTAAAGATATTTTTCACCCCTGAGTGATTCTGATACCATGAAAGGTGAAGATAACGAACAGTAAACAATCTCATAAATCAATACAAAATAGATAGTTGGACAAACACGGACCCCTGGACACACCAGGGGTAGGATCAGATGCTTAGGAGGAATAAGCATCCCCTGTCGACCGGTCACACCCGCCGTGAGCCCTATATCCTGATCAGGTAAACGGAGTTATCCGCAGTCAAAATCAGTGTGCCAAGAACGGCTTAACAATCGGTATGAAACACGTCAGACAGCATTTGACCCAATGCGAGGTTGTATTGACAAACTAGATGGTTATAATGACCATAGAACTTGCGAAATGCTGACTTCAATCGAGAATGTTGAAACCCCTGTACCATCAATTTGTTTGTCAGTAGCTTGCCTTGATTTAAAAACTGACTATATGCAGAACAAGCTCTTGCGTATCGAATCATATATATATAATATATATATATATATATATAGGTAACTGAACATAATCAGTGTCTTTCGTGTTAAAGGCCCACGTGTATCTGGCCACCCACGTAATGTTTGGCAAAATATATATACTGCGAGACAGTATACTTGAGGTACGTTGTTACAAGTTTAACAACTTACACATTTCAGTTCATAATTTAATATTGTGAATCATTAATTAGATGCCAAAGTTGTCAGAGTCTAGTTCGGAGAACGAAAGTCCTATTCAAGCGGACATTTCGCCTCCGAATCTGAGGAACCTGACAATCATAACAATGAGGACGAACTTAGAGAAAATTCGAGTCGTCCTAACACCAAAAGTAACACTTCAACGGGTAAAGGCTCTGGGAAAAGCAAAGAAAGTAAAGCTCCGATGAAAAGAGAAATAAAACGCAAAATACGGGGACTAACCTACGACAAACAATAAACAAAAATAGGATTTTAATCCGTCGCAAGTATATTCTCCTTTGCAAGAATTAATACGATGTTCAGATAACTTTCAGTTTCAAGAAACACAATAGAGTGCCGAATGTAGGACTTCTGGTATGAACGAAATTCCTATGGAAGAATTCATTCAGGAAACTGAAATCAAACATTCGAAATGTTTTCCACAGATAATGATCCTAAAGTCCTTTTTGATGATGAAAAATCTGAATTTAGCATGCCAAAAATTTTTGAAGATGAAACTAAGTTTTGCGAACCCATATCAGAAAATGTGTCCAAGTTCATTCAAATGGGCTGCACTAAAAAAGCAGACATTAAAAATAATATCGAAGAGATGAAAATACCTGAACATTGTACAAACATCATCCCTCCTATGATAAATTCAGAGATATGGAATAAATTATTTCCAAACGTACAGCAACGAGACAAAACTTTTCAAGAAGTGCAAAAGGCCATGGGACTTTCAATTGTGCCAATGATGAAATGAACATCAAAAGGAGATACATCTTGAAACCTTATGTACAAAAGCGTTTTCTACAATTGTGTTCTGCTTCAAGGAAAAAGACTTTATTTCCTAGTGATATTACAAAACCAATAAAAGAAATAAATGATGCATCGTAAATCAATAAACAAATTACTAGATTAACTTCATATCAATCTCGAGGTTGAAAAAACTTCAAATGGAAATCTGCATACAGAGGCAGAGGAACTTACGGAAATTTTCAGAGAGGAGGCAGGTCAAACAAATCAAGAGGCTTCAGAGGAGCTCGAGGAAGATATCAAACACAGTTCTGAATGTAAGTAAAAGATTTCTACTTTTATTGCTGGTGGTTTATCAGAACATTTAACTGAATCGAAAAAATTAACATCTGATAAGTGGATTTTAAATAACATCTCAGATGGGCATAAACTAGAATTTGAAGAAAAACCATTTCAGAACAATGTTCCGGTACCTATAAACTTTAATCATTGTCAATCTGATATCATTGATGGAGAAGTTTCTAAGCTTTTGTTAAAAGGGGCAATATCTAAATCACAGGCTGAAAAAGGAGAATTTGTTTCAAATTTATCTACTGTTGAAAAGAAAAAAGGGAAATTTAGACCAGTGATTAATTTAAAACGGCTGAATGAATCTGTTCAGGATCATCATTGTGCAAATTGGAATCTTCAGAAATGGTTTTTGTCTTCAGTGAAAAAGAATTATTCATTTGTCTCTAATACTTCATAGTTATTTCGGATTTCAAACATTTCGGTTGAGCATCACTGAAGAGACATTATTTGTCGAAATGCGCATCTGGTGCATCACAATTGGTACCGTATTAAGTTTTACATTATGACCCCTGGGTCGAGGCCTCTGCTGGTGGACTGTTAGTCCCCGAGGGTCTCTACAGCCCAGTAGCTAAGTACTTCGTTACTAGCTTGAAAATACGGATGTATATTTAATTGCTGTTATAAAATTTAGAAATTCATTTCAAAATTAAGGATTATCTCCCTCATGCATAGCTCTTATCCTTGGACGATTTGGCTCCACTTTTTTGGCACGCTGTTTTTGGCTATATTTAGCTCTAAAACTTCATAGTTATTTCGGATTTCAAACATTTCGGTTGAGCATCACTGAAGAGACATTATTTGTCGAAATGCACATCTGGTGCATCAAAATTGGTACCGTATTAAGTTTTACATTTAAAACATGCTTACTTATCAATCCCTGTTTTTGAAGGTGATAGAAAATATTTGAAATTTCTGTGGAAGGGAGTGTTGTATCAATGTAATGCACTATTTTTTGGCTTGCCTCAGCTCCTCGAGTTTTCACTAAAATTATGAAACCAATTTTCCCTTTCATTCGTCAATAGCGTATTTCTTCATTGTATAACATCAATGATTAATTGATAGAGGCTGAAAATGTTGCACCTTGCAGGAAAATGGAAATTACCTAGTGGGATTACTGAAAAAGCTTGGCTTTATGGTTAACAGAGAAAAATCTGTTTTAATTCCATCTACTAGAATTTGTTATCTAGGTCATATAATAGATTCTGTGGAAGGTAACGTTTACTTACCAAGGGAAAAAATATGTTTACAATGTGAATTGTTGCTCCTCGGAAAGAAACATACAATTAAAGAGGTAGCTAAATTAATTGGTCTTTTCACCTCATCAATGTATCCAATGAATTTAGCAGGCTTATTCTTAAGACATCTTGATAAAGATAAAGTGAATGCTTTAATGGTAGTAGATAATGATTATTACAGTGTTCTACATCTTTCTAAACCAGCTAGAAATGTAATTATCTGGTGGAAAAATAATGCAAGAAAGAAAAACGGCAAATGGATAAGAAATCCACAAATTGGTTTTTATTTGGAAACTGATGCCTCAAAATCCGGATAGGTAGAAAATTTCAATGGAATTTCTACTGGGGGTAGATGGACTGTGGAGGAGTCAATTTTACACATTAATATTTTAGAGCTCAAAGCTGTTAAATTTGCTCTTCAGATCTTGTGTAATGATATATATATCAGGCCAGATAACAGAGCAGCTGTTTCCTACATCAACAATCAAGGAGGATCAGTAATTTTATTATTTGAGGAGACAAAAGATATATGGTTGTGGTGTGACGATAGGAATATAATTCTTTCTGCTGTTCATATAGCGGGGGAAAATAGTGTTGTAGCAGATTGTATGTCTAGAACTTTTAGTGATTCAACAGAATGGAAATTAAATGGAAAGGTGTTTGGTGCCATTTGCAGTTCAACATTTTTTCCTGATATTGATCTTTTTGCATCTAGATTAAAGATATATACATGTATCTTGGTTCCCAGATCCAAATGCATTAATTTAACATAAGATGCTTTTTCTGTAAATTGGACAGATTTTAATCCATATATATTTCCTCCTTTCAGTCTGATTGGAAAGATTCGTGAAAAAATAGAAGACGACGAGGTGAGCCAAGATATTCTTGTGGTTCCAAAGTGGGGAACCCAGTCTTGGTTTCCAAAACTACTAGAACGGCTAATACCCAATCCAATTCAGTTACCAACCTGATCAGAATTATTGCGTTTAGTTCACAACAATCAGTTTAACCCCCTAAACACAAGAAAGTTGTTTCTATGCGCTTGTTTTGTATCAGGGATAGACTCAAAAACACAGGTTTATCAGAAAACTTTATTAGATATATCGTACAGTCATGGAGAGCAAGCACAAATAGAAAATATGACTTTATCTTGCATAAGTGGACGATTTGGTGGAATTAAAGGCACATTGATTCCATGCAACCATCTTGTTATGAAATAATAAATTATCTGGCTGGTTTAGCAGAGAAGAAACTTTCTTATCATACTGTAAATGCACATAAGGCTGCAATAATTCAGACAATTTCAGTCTGTGGACATTTTTCATATTTACAGAGCCCAGTCATTATTAGATTCATGAAAGGTGTGTTTTAAGTAATCGACCAAAACCAAAATAGTTTGTAACCTGGAATGTTAGTAAAGTTTTGAATTATCTAAAACATTCTTTATCCTTTAGAAAAATTAGATTTGAAAGATCTTACTATGAAATTGTCATCTTTACTTGCTTAAACAACAGCACAAAAAGTTCAACCTTTGATATCACTTAGTATAAAAAATAAGGCTGACTTTGGTGAATACGTGGTGTTCATAATATCAGATCTGTTCAAAACATCAAGACCGGGTCATGATGTACGAAGAATAAAGCATTACCTGATAAGAGCTGTTCTGTTTTACATAATTTACATACATTAAAATATTATTTAAAAGTTACTAAGGAAAAGAGGAAAACTAATAAATTATAAATATCATTCAAACATTACAAAGACATTTCAACATTAACTGTAGCTAGATGGCTTAAAGAAATACTAAATCGATCTGGCATTAATGAATCGATATTCAGGGGATGCTTACTCCTCCTAGGCACCTGATCCCACCTCTGGTGTGTCCAGGGTTCTGTGTTTGCCCAACTATCTATTTTGTATTGCTAATAGGAGTTATGAGATTGATCACTGTTTGTTATCTTCACCTTGCATGTGGCACACCACAAAAACTTACAATTTCTTACCGTTTCCATCGAGATATACCAAGGACAGGGATCAGTGAATTGTGAATCAAATATGTGTAATAAGTTAACAAGACCAGGACAACATGTTATATAATTCTACTGTTGGGCCAATTTTGATATTGATATAATGATGTAGGTCAATGAATAAGCAAATGACCCTTTTTTTTTTTTTATAATTGAAAGCTTTAAATTCGTATGGAATATCAAGGTTATATATCTACAGTATATTTAATTTCGAGTTCACGGGAATATATCGAATCGACACATGAATGAATATTGTTAATAGACCAAACGTCGTGGATATACTAAATGCCGAGTTGAATGTCACAAGAAGAATATTTTTCTTCTCATGCAGAAGCATTTGAATAAGTTTTGCCTCATAAGAATATAAAAACAGATCAGTTGATAAAGGCGCTCAATTCAAGTCCGTGGACAACCCAAGAAAAATAGAAATGTCTGTATTTTGAAATTTTCTGACCAAATTTCAGTTGTAAAGTTCCGTAGGACAACAGTTGACCTATAGTTTCTTATGAACTAGCGATCATAGTTTAACTGTTATCTCAATTGCTAAAATATATGGGAACATTCTTTTTGAGGAAAAGAATACAAATGCATTTCCCATTGATCTCAATACAAAGCTTTAAATATTTCTCAATATTTATCTTATTTCAGACAAATACCCCCCCCCCCCCAAACATTTAAAATTTTATTCCAAAACACCACAAATATATATAGGGTCCAATGCATTCGTACTCTTCTTTTTACAACATACAACAATCTTCATTAAATTACACTCTTCATTTCAAACATACCCCTACCACTGTAATTTATTCAGTCATTTCTCTTCATTTCAAACATACCCCTACCGCTGTAATTTATTAAGTCATTTCTCATTTTTTATCCCCACAATTAACTCAAGAAGTTACATAATATTTCTTTCAATTCCATATAATCTCACTCTTCATTTTGGCCGATCACTCAACACCTAGACACTTATTACTGCCTCCATGTTACACATCCTGGGGTTTAGTAATCTCATTCCTTGAAGAAACAAGTCTCATAAAAACCATATTTACAAATGGACAAAATTTGGAACGTTTGCTTATGATATACTCACTGTGCATAAAACGGTATTAATATCCCACGTGAACGCATAGTAAATTTACTTTTGCAAACAGGAGCAAATTTGCTTATGAGTAATTATACACATGTGTGATATTTTCGCCGTAGAAACAGAATATCATAAATACATTGAAAGAACCAATGCATTTTCACTATGTGAAGCATAATACCCACGCCCTGTCAGCAGAACCAGGGGCTACGAATTTTACAGTTTTGAAGACGTACATGTACGTGTATTCCTGCTCAGCATGACTACACTGAATCAGCAAGATATTTAAAGATGGTCGTACATTGTATTTGTAAACGTTTTACTTCAACTTTAGTTTTCTTTACTCCAAAGATGTTCCATTCCATTCAAATATTTAATGAAAAATGGTTAAACACTTTCAGATAAGAAGTTGATCATGTTGAAAAGTTTACGCATGACGGACGACGAACAATTACCAATAGCAATCATATGTCACCAGTAATTATAGGTCACTAGTGATTATAGGTCACCTGAGTGACTCAAAAGACTTAAGCACCTATAACCGTGTATACCATATAACATATCAAGTAATCTTTACATCTAAAGTTAAAATTTTGGACATAATCTTACCTAGACAAAAGATGTAAATCTTAAAAATTAAAGTAGAAATACCGTGGTGAACATATCCAACCAATCCTCCTTTATGCCCTTAACATCATTTTGGCTTGTGGTTTGGTAAAAGTCTGCAAACTCTTTGAAAATTGCCTGGAAATCTGCAGCAAGTACAGATGACTCCATCTACAATATTGTACGATGTTTGGCGTACTTGAACATATCCTCAAAGAATAAACAATTCAAAGTGATATTCTTTCTTTTCAAATAGGAAAACTCCCTTACCCCATTCACAAGTATACTAAACAGAGATATGTATATCACATCTGTTACTAGGAAAAACAGCAAGGACACCATGTACTGTAATGAGAACATTAAATCCATTTTCCATACATTTATCAAACTTTCGTGCTACAGTTTCGAGCTATTTCCTACATGATTACATGTATATGAGTAAACACATGTCTTTACATCAGAAGAAATACAAAATTACCACTGTTGTATTATAGGCAGATCTACCTAGGAATTTCACATATGAAACATTATACAGATTTCAGATAATTTTAAGTCAGCATTTCATAAATTTTATGGTCATTATGACAATCTACTTTGTCAATACAACCTATCATTGGGTCAAATGCTGTGTGACGTGTTTCATACCGATTGTTAAACCGTTCTTGGCACACTGATTTTGAATACGGATAACTCCGTTTACCTGATCAAGATATAGGGCTCATCGACAGGGGATGCTTACTCCTTCTATCCACCTGATCCCACCTCTAGTATATCCAGGGGTCCGTGTTTGCCCGACTCTCTATTTTATATTGATTATAGGAGTTATGGGATTGATCACTGTTCGTTATCCTCACCTTTCATTCATTATACAGGGTGTTTCAGACAACATGTCACCATTTCATTTGCCTACATTTTGAGCGATTTAAAAAAATGTATACATGTAAGTGATAAGAAGAATTACAAGAATTAGTCCTACATATATGGTGTTAACCAAGAGTTGCTGACTACATTTAACGATAGGAACAACATTATATTTTTACAAACTATGCTCAAGAATGTTATAAGACATTTCTGGTTAGTCATCAATTCATTTCAAGGTAATAATTCGTAAGTTGTGCACAATTGTTTTGGAAATGTATTTGGCCGGTATGCTAAACTCTAGCTACATGTACATGTAACTGCCTAGGAAACCTCACCATGTTTTTATATTTAAACTCTCGAAGAATAAAATCGGTGCACTTTTTTCTGAAACCTTTAAACAATTAGCATGTATATAAACTTGCTAAACTTCTAGCCTGTTCTGTGTTTCCCCCATTGTTTCTGGTTACATATGTGTCTATCAAATGATACCAAAAATGTCTACTCTATGTTTTCACAACATTTTTTCAAATGCGGAAGAAAGTCACGTGTTTTCTACAACACAGTGTTTATACTATTCAAAACCATACGTAGATTTTATGTCTTCTGATCAACAGTTAAATGGAATATGAATAGAATATTTTAATTGTTATGAAAAGCATTCAATCTCTATTGAATGCAACTTATACTCAGGAATATTTGTGAACACATTCTTTTTCTTTACCACATTAACGTCGAAATACATTTGAAATTATGTATTCATACCAATATGAGGAAAATTTGTTTTCTGCAAATGATGCCCATCAATCCGAAGGTTCCAGAAAGGATATAGACCGGAAACAGCGCCACCGAATTCAACACAAGAGCATTGACTGTTACACCGAGTCTCAAGTCCCCGATCCAAAGTCTATTTAGGATCTCAATCCAGTTCCCCTTTATCAGTCCGGTGTGGAGTTTCCATACAAGTCCAAGAACAAAGTAACCAACCGAGATACACTGCGTAAAGAATTTAACAATGTATATAAAAATATTAAATGCTACATATGTGAATTACATGTTTTATGGCATTATACATTTCCGTGTATAATTATAAAAATATATTATGGTCAACATATTATTGTTTATTTTTTGCATACATGTAACCATTCATATTTGAAAATATCCTACATGCAGAAAATTAAATCTTACTCTGATCAAAACCATGCCCATTATGATGATATTGACAGGCAAAGTATACACATTCTTTTTTAAGGATCCAGGTGCATACGTGAAAACATCTAAAATACGGGTTCTGTGAACAGACAAAAATATCATTGAGGGTTTTGCTCTTAAAATGATCAAAATTACATATTGGTCCTATATGTTCTTGAAGTCCGATCGGTACATTTTGACAACAGTATAGATCTATTAATTTGTGTTATACTTTCATGTAAAATACTTGAATCTGATTGAATGCAGAACGTTGAAAAAAGACAATGTTTCTCAATGGAAGTAGAAAACACATCCTCCAGGGTGAAAGTATCTAGCAACAGGAAAAAATTCTTACAGTGAAACATTGAATTCAATCGATTGATAATCGGCAGTCTGGCATGTACATTGGTAAATATACTGTATACCCACCATGTAGCAATGGCAGAAAACAGCGTTTTAAGTTTGTTAAAGTAACTTTGAAATAATTTCATGTTGAAATATTCTAATTACATATATACAACAATCTAAAATTTTGAAAGAATCAGTTAAATATTTACCGTTTATCTAATAAATGTATGACATTCTGTACAATAAAACAAATAGTGCATGTAATTGAGGGTAACTCTGCGCTTCGGTTGACAATGGTTTTCTCGAGATGAAAGTTTTCAATGTATCCCTCCACTACATACACTTTTTTGTATAATACAAATTGTTTGAATATAAAGACGATGTATATAATAATGTTTTTCCTGCAATAAATCTATGATATTCTAATGTATTTTATTTCTTGATAAAAGCGCTGACCTTTTAACTTGACATCAACCATGCACATGTATAAGGAATAAGTATACCTGTATCGCATTCCTTACAAATATATATCATTTCGCTTCGAATGAGGAATACAATGAGGAATTTATATAGCAATGTGTCAAGGCTAAAAGCCTGTGTTTAGAGAAAAATTCCATACTTAATTAAAATGTCCATATTTTAACCGTGTAAAAGCTACTCACCCAATCGACTTTTTCTTCATGATTAGAAGATGAAATTGGAGCGAAAACACTAAATATATCTAAAACAGAGAGAAATAAAGTTTGTATAGAAAAAAGACGACAACAGAAGTACAAAGACTTAACATGTTTATATAATACATGTAGATAAAAATAAACATTAGAGAGGAGTTATCATGCCAATGTAGCATAAAATATGATCTGTTTTAAAATAAAGGAATTATATTTATCTGGATAAGTTTATTTAACATGCAATATGATGCTCCGAGTATCATTTTATTTTGTACTGTTTAATGCCTTATAAAGCTAAAGTTTATAAAGTCATTATCATCCATGCAAAGAAAATTCATTTTTTGTAAAATTATCAGAAGTAACCCAAACTAGCTAAAAGCATAGATTCGCCTCCAAACTCAACCGATTAAGAATACAAACACCATTTTAAAAACTAAATACCTAATTGACGCCAAAATGCTACAGTGCAAAGTTCACGATTAGGCCATTAGAAAAGGACAATATTTTTGTTTATAGATCAAACTTGAGACCAACGAAAAAGTCCATGCCAAGGATGTGGACCGGGCAAAACAGAATTGAGAAATTCCAGAATGCTTTTAAGGAAATGCATGAAAAACAAAATAGGATTATGGAGAAACTTATCGAGAATCTTTAAGAAACAATCAAATTGTAAAATTAGCTATTGTTTTCTTTCATTTTATGTGTGAAACACGTGACGTATGTTGATGGTAGGCATTGTATGTAACACGTGCATAATGTAATCTATTTGAAGAAAGGTTCTGTTGGTATTGGTATAGTGTTTTCTTAGGAAATGCGCAGATTCAGTTACATGAATTTGCTTAATGGTTGTCATATTTCATTTTTAAACAAAGCTTTTGTCGCTGTTTATTTCATTTTATCCTGTTTTCATCGGAACTTTTAATGTTTTGATAAATAAATAATCTTAATAAAAATACAACAGCGTATATACAGGATATCTATTTATCAACGAGGGCCCCAGATGCTATATACCACAATAATTTTCAATTTATTGAATGTTCAGCCACTGCTGCATTAACTGATTTCATCTGAACCCCCGATAACTCATGTCTACCGTGTGTAAATATGTCATCATTGTCTGCAGCCATATCGTTGGAGGGTCCTCAAGGTCACACTCATCATACTCTGTCATAAATATGTTGTCTAGTACATAAGCTGCTGGTATGTTGTCAACCGAAACTGGTAGATTTGTGCCAGTTTTGTTCAATAGTTTTTGTTGTCTGGTGAGATTTTCATAGTCTCTAAATTATGTTATTAACGACCTTGATAGACAAAATCCAGAGTCTACCAAAAGATAATAACCTTGAGGTATCTTTTCATTACTGTGTAAAAATAAGTCAGAACATATTAATACTGTTGAATCATGCTCACTTTCAGGATTCCCCGCCCTGACGTAGTTATAGAGGTTGGCTCCTGAGCTTTTTAGCACAACTGCGCAGGATGCTACAACTAAGTATTTACTGGTTCAATACTGATCCCATTGGTGCAAACATATTACACATCTATTACTGAACCCTATCCAGTTGAAAATTTTACATCAGTTCAAATTTTGAAAGGGTTTTGCAGGGACTATATTTTGTGGCGGAAGGATCATTCAAAAAATCACAAATCTGCATGATATTACACTTTCTGTTTCATGAAAGGTGTAGATAACGAACAGTGAACAATTTCATACCTCCTATAAGCAATAAAAAATAGAGACTTAGGCAAACACGGCCCCTGGATATACCAGAGGTGGGATCAGGTGCCTAGGAGGAGTAAGCATCCTCTGTGCGCCCTATATCTTGATCAGGTAAACCGTAGTCAAAATTAGTATGCCAAGAACGTCTAACAATCGCCATGAAACACGTCAGACAGCATTTAACCTAATGATAGGTTGTATTGGCAAACTAGATCGTTATAACGACCATAGAATTTGTGAAATGCTGACTTTAAACGAGACTGTTGGAACCCCGCATCATCAACTTGTTTGTCAGTAGCCTGCTTCAATTTAAAAACGGACCATACGTGGAACAAGCTCTTGTGTATCGAATCAGTTGAGAGATGTAAACGCCATATGCAGGTGATAATGGGATATTGCTACAAAAATACTATATGGGAAGTTGACAATGGAGAAGTTGAAATCATCCCGTTTGTCATAAAGTTGAGTTGGAGTTTGCCGTTAATTAATATCTACTTTCAATAAAATATCTAAGTATGAAGCAGAAGTGGACGACTCTGTGGTGTCTTTTATTTCGATTTCACTGATATATAGAATCGACATATGAATGAAAATTATTATTGTTAATAGATAATACGTCGTCGATATATCTAAATGTCGAATTGAAGGCCACAGCTAGAGATTTTTTCTTCTTATGTACATGTAGAAGTTTTTGAATAAATTCTGCTTCATAGGAATATAAAAACAGGTCAGCGAACAATATATCCAATATATCTTCAATTTTTATACCCCTATACGTATATTTCAGTTTTATAATTTTTAATACAAGTAGTTGAAACTTGGAAGTAGTTGAAATATTGTAATTTATTAATTTGGTTGATATATTTATTCAAACAGAACACCGATTCTTTAAAAGTTAAAATTTGATTTACTCAAAATTTTATACAAAAATTCAGTGTTTTCGCCATTAATTTAAAGATTTCAAACTTTTGTCTCTAACCCTCACTTGTTTTACTTCCATTTTAAATTCTAAGACAAGACCTTGAAAAATATGCGAATTTTTTAAAAAAAATATGTGAATTTTTTTAAACTGACATTACTCCCAATATGTCCTTTTAAACTCTCAAATTTGATATTATGATTTATTTATTTTTTTGTATATCAAGTGCAAAAAGACATTATTTATTTCCATTAATAGTATCAAACTTTTTTATCGGTAGTGTTAGAAGACATGATTGTGTATCTATTGGTTTGTGTTGCTTATGGTGTGTTGATACCAACAGACAAATCAAAGTTCAATTGAATAAATTTTAAGTGCGAAAAGGTCATGTTCAGAGCACTGTAGCTCAATAACAAGCGTTGCCATCCCAGTTTTTCTTTTTAATTTCCTAATTCTCCTTCAATGTAGAAATAAAAAAAAATACACTTTTACAAAAATTGACATTACTCCAAATCTCAGCTGCGAACCTCTTTAAATGACATAATTATTTGAATAGCAAAAAGGAATCCATACAAGTGACTAAATCCCTTTTTGATTGTAATAGGCTTGGTGCAAGGGTTGTGGTGCGGTTATATGAATATGAATCCAGTCAATTGCACCCAATACAGTTTGAAACTGATCCTGCACTAAATATTCTAGCTCTTTCATTCATTGCAACTCCATTGCTTGTTCATATTATAATATCCGGTATTTTAACTTGTATCGATCCCGTTCTTTTCATGGATTTGTGAAAATTGTTTTTAACACATTCTGACATAGACCGTCTGTGCTTTTCAGGTTACCTGAAATGACGATAAATCTACCTGTGTGTACATTTAGTTAAAACACGTAGCATGAACCCAGAAGTTCTAGAATTTGGTAATATTTATATGCTATATATTCTATAGTCCAAACGTTTACCAACCTATGAATCACAAAATGATGAGCATGTCTTTCAACATTTAGAACTGGTCCTGTGGTTATATTGTATTCGGTAAGTGGAAGCAAACGCATACTGGCACATGTTGCCTGGTAGGTAGTCCTGGACATTCAAAAGTGGCATTTAAAATCATCTAAACTGCATAGTGTAACAATAATCTCGTAATGTTCTACACGTGCTACAAATGTACGCGTTTTGGGCAAAAGAGATATATACCATCATCGTGTCCATAACATTTGCCTGAATTTGTTGCAGTAATGCAATAACTAGATTCATTGGATTTGCCATAATTGAAAATGCACATTATGCTGATGGTAAACATTGGTAAAATACTGGTAAACGTTAGTGCCAACAGTACAACGGCTGTCATTATAAACCCTTGTTAAACCTCTGGTGGACTTTGGCAATCACTTTGACATTGGTTTACAACTAGTTCTAATTGTAACGGTGACCGTTACATATGTTCCCCAAACCTCCCCCAATTAAAAAATGATGTTTTTGTGAATCTATAGCAAAAAATCATTTTATTTTAGCCTTTAATTACATGTAGTACGTTCAATATGGTCATTTCAGTACCCAAAAATGAAAGAAAGCGTTGCACGCGCATACACGCGCACGCGTGTATGATTCCGAATTTTTGTTGATGTCGTTCAACAGGCATGTGTATCATATACCCACAGTGTGAATTTCATAACGTTTCCATCAAATATAAGGAAGTTATAGCGATTTTAAAATCGTCCAATCAGAATTCAGCACACGTGCATGCACGTGCTGAGCAGTAATTCTAACCACAGCAATTTGTAAGGAGTACCAAGACACATCTAAACCATTAATATCAATAGAATTTGATGAAAAACAAAAACGTTATCGTCCTTTAAAAATTGAACATTTAAAAAACGTTGCACGCGCATGCGCGTATGCGTTGGCATTTTTTTGTTACACCAATATATAGATACTCATATTGTCTACGTATGCTGTGAATATCATCTCATTCGCTTCATAAATAAGATAGTTACAAACGTTTTAGTATTATCCAATCAAAATGAAGCGAAGGTGCATGCGCGTGCAAATTGGTAATTTTGACCATGCAAATCAGTTAAGGGTCTTAATATCTACCTATGATATGAATTTCAAGCCATTTCAATGAACAACAAAAAAGTTAGACTGATTCCAAAGTTAGTGTAGAAATTTTGTAATGCGCGTGCACGTGCATGCGTGCGCGTGCTGACAAAATAACTATTATTTTTCATATGTACAAATGATATACTATCATCCTATTTAGGTTTTATATCGCTTCCTTTAATATTCTGATTTTCCATTTTTTGTACCAAAATTGCAATGCACGTGCGCGCGCGTGCATGCACGTGCAGACAAAATGACTATCACTATGTACATCTACAAACGCTATACTATCATCCTGGAAAGTTTCATATCGATCCCTTCTGTAGTTTCTGAGAACACTACCGGACAAAAAAGTACCGGAGAAAATAATAATAATAATAACTAGACACGATCTCGTTGCGAGCAACGAGTAGGTCTTTCGTCCGATTTGTTGATGCACTCGGAGTTAAAAAAAAGAAAAAAAAGAAGGCAAATGAGTCCCAATTTAGTTTCCGACTTTAAGACACTTTAGATATAATCAATTTTTCATATCATAAGCTTCTGAAGCAAAGTTGCGGTGAATTTCGTTTGAAATTCGACTCTCCAGGCGAGCCATAAGGCCCGCGGGCCTATTTCTTGATGTCATTTGTTAGCCCTCTATAGACTCAACAACTTTAGTTCTATATGTCTTTACAAAATATTTACCTGTAAAAAGTTATTGAGATCGACCGATATCGACAAAAAATCGACTCTACAGGCGAGCCATTAGGACCATAGGCCTATTTCTTGATATCAATCGATAGATCTCGATAAACTGAACAACTTTTGTTCAATATGTCCTTACAAAATATTTACCAGTTACAAGTTTTTGAAATCGACTGATATCGACAAAAATCGACTCTACGGGCGAGCCATGAGGCCCACAGACCCATTTTTTGATATTGATCGATAGGTTATGACACATTGAACAACTTTTGTTCAATAATGCTTTTCAAAAAATATGTCGTTTTAAAGATATGAGGCGTCAAATATTTACGATTTTGGCCCTTAAAATCTCTAATTACGTAACATATGACCTACTTTTTGATTTGATAAGATCAAGCTCGTTGAGATGAACATTTCCGCTTCTACAACTTATTATAAAATATTAATAGTTTCTGAGATATTCTCAAAAACATTTGGACCCTTCTGAACCCCTAATTTAAAGGGCCAGCCCCTTTTGCTTGATATCGTAAGAAAGGCCTTGTCATTTTAAACATTTTTTGCTCAACAAGTATTTAGAAATTCTTTACCGTTCTCGAGTTATCTCTACAAGAAATATTTAGGGGCCAAACTGTAGCTCCCTAACGGGGCCACATAGGGAAAAAACGAAATGTACATATTATTTAGATTATCATTCTGAACAACTTTTGTTCAATAATGCTTTTCAAAATATTTGTCGTTTTCAAGATATGAGGCGTCAATTATTTATGATTTTGGCCCTTAAAATCCCTTATTACGTAACATATGACCTACTTTTTGATTTGATAAGAACAAGCTCGTTTAGATGAACATTTCCGCTTCAATGACTTATTACAAAATATTAATAGTTTCTGAGATATTCTCATAAACCTTTGGACCCTTCTGGGCCCCTAATTTAAAGGGTCAGCCCCTTTTGCTTGATATCGTAAGAAACGTCATGACATTTCAAACATTTTTTGTTCAACAAGTATTTAGAAATTCTTTACGGTTCTCGAGTTATTTTTAGAAGTAATTTTTAGGGGTCAAACTGTAGCTCCCTAACGGGGCCACATAGGGTAAAAACGAAATATGCATATTGTTCAGATCATCATTCTGAACAACTTTTGTTCTTTATTGCTTTTCAAAATATTTGTCGTTTTCGAGATACAAGGGGTAAAAAATTTATGGTTTTGGCCCTTAAAATCCCTTATTACGTAACATATGACCTAAATTTTTATATGAATAAATTTGGATTGTTGAGATAAACATTTTTTGTTCTTTGACTTATACCAAAATATTAACGATTTTTGAGATATTTGATCTAGACTTTGAGCCCTTCTAGATCCCTAATTGAAGGGGCTAGCCCCTAAATCTTGATATTTTCGAAAAGATCTCGTAAATGTGCACAACTTTTGTTCTACATGTCTTAAGGTAGGTCCCTAGTCCTGGACCTACTTGTGATTTCTCAAAAATTTGAGTTTAATACTTAGATTGTTCATTTGAGGGTATGATAAAAACAAAAAAATGGGGGGTTGTCAGTATAATGAGTAAATTATGGTATTTTTATTACGTGTACCCCCATTTGTCAAACGGCAATATCAGAATTCATTGAAGAAGTCCTAGAATATGTCCATAAAATTTTGTTTGAGGTATGATGCTGCAATTTTTTTTCCTCAAATATGAAATAAATATGTTTAACTAAATAATTAAAAGTGAAATTTTAACACAGTTTCATGTTTTTTAATAATGGTGGTACAAAATTGAACTCAATACAGGCCCTCAGCAGTCAAAAATACGGCACTGCAACACCACTAATATGAATATTTTAAAAATTTGACTTGTGATTTTTCATTCAAACTCACATATTATGTCCATATATGAATGCTTGTTAAAATACATTTAAAAAATCTGCCCTTTCTCAGCATAATATTTTCACAGCATCTCAATTTATATTTACATTTTTTGGCCAAAATAGCCATTTTGAAGATGATTTTCACATAATAGAAGATAACAAATATATAACAAGATAACTAATATATAACAAGTGCAGACTTGTTTTATTTAATTTCACAAGTGCATTATCTCATATCATGAATTTTTTTTAATTTACAGATAATTTTAACATGTAATACCCCTGTATATCAATTAAACAAATATGTACCTCTGGTTTTATGTGTGAATTAGATGACATAAAATGGAAAGAAGATTGGAGCCATAGTCTACTCAAATATAAGTGATTGAGTGTTATTGTATTCATTTTCTAAATTAAAAAACATCCAGGTAAATGTAAAAATACGTTTGATAATAATAGTACGTGAACCAATACCAGAGTTCGATTCGGACATGACGTCACGCTACTAGACCCCTACTTTAACAAAATATTTGCAAGAAAAAAGATATTGGAGATCAAAGGTCAAAAATCGCCGAAATCGGCGAAAAATTTTGGCATCCATTTTTTCAGGTCCAGGCGAGCTTTTAGGCAAATCGCCTCCGGTAAAATCGAATCCCCCACAAATCTTCTAATATGTTTACTCTATCTTGTGTAGAAATTTCAAGACTCTAGCTTCAAAACTAACGGAGGAGATGTGTGGACAACAAGGCCCTTCAAAAAGTCACTAAAAGAGAGATAACTCCTGACCGGAAGTGACGTCAAGCACGAAATTTTGCAAGCAAAGTCTCGTCACCAAAAGACATCTTTCCTGAAAATTTCGTGAAAATCGATCGAGAAATGGCTGAGAAAAACGCGTGTACTACCAAGGAAAATAATAATAATAACTAGACACGATCTCGTTGCGAGCAACGAGTAGGTCTTCCGTCCGATTTGTTGATGCACTCGGAGTTAAAAAAAAAAAAAAAAGACAAATGAGTCCCAATTTAGTTTCCGACTTTAAGACACTTTAGATATAATCAATTTTTCATATCATAAGCTTCTGAAGCAAAGTTGCGGTGAAATTCGTTTGAAATTCGACTCTCCAGGCGAGCCATAAGGCCCGCGGGCCTATTTCTTGATGTCATTTGTTAGCCCTCTATAGACTCAACAACTTTAGTTCTATATGTCTTTACAAAATATTTACCTGGAAAAAGTTATTGAGATCGACCGATATCGACAAAAAATCGACTCTACAGGCGAGCCATTAGGACCATAGGCCTATTTCTTGATATCAATCGATAGATCTCGATAAACTGAACAACTTTTGTTCAATATGTCCTTACAAAATATTTACCAGTTACAAGTTTTTGAAATCGACTGATATCGACAAAAATCGACTCTACAGGCGAGCCATGAGGCCCACAGACCCATTTTTTGATATTGATCGATAGGTTATGACACGTTGAACAACTTTTGTTCAATAATGCTTTTCAAAAAATATGTCGTTTTAAAGATATGAGGCGTCAAATATTTACGATTTTGGCCCTTAAAATCTCTAATTACGTAACATATGACCTACTTTTTGATTTGATAAGATCAAGCTCGTTGAGATGAACATTTCCGCTTCTACAACTTATTATAAAATATTAATAGTTTCTGAGATATTCTCAAAAACATTTGGACCCTTCTGAACCCCTAATTTAAAGGGCCAGCCCCTTTTGCTTGATATCGTAAGAAAGGCCTTGTCATTTTAAACATTTTTTGCTCAACAAGTATTTAGAAATTCTTTACCGTTCTCGAGTTATCTCTACAAGAAATATTTAGGGGCCAAACTGTAGCTCCCTAACGGGGCCACATAGGGTAAAAACGAAATGTACATATTGTTTAGATTATCATTCTGAACAACTTTTGTTCAATAATGCTTTTCAAAATATTTGTCGTTTTCAAGATATGAGGCGTCAATTATTTATGATTTTGGCCCTTAAAATCCCTTATTACGTAACATATGACCTACTTTTTGATTTGATAAGAACAAGCTCGTTTAGATGAACATTTCCGCTTCAATGACTTATTACAAAATATTAATAGTTTCTGAGATATTCTCATAAACCTTTGGACCCTTCTGGGCCCCTAATTTAAAGGGTCAGCCCCTTTTGCTTGATATCATAAGAAACGTCATGACATTTCAAACATTTTTTGTTCAACAAGTATTTAGAAATTCTTTACCGTTCTCGAGTTATTTGTAGAAGTAATTTTTAGGGGCCAAACTGTAGCTCCCTAACGGGGCCACATAGGGTAAAAACGAAATACGAATATTGTTCAGATCATCATTCTGAACAACTTTTGTTCTTTATTGCTTTTCAAAATATTTGTCGTTTTCGAGATACAAGGGGTAAAAAATTTATGGTTTTGGCCCTTAAAATCCCTTATTACGTAACATATGACCTAAATTTTTATATGAATAGATTTGGATTGTTGAGATGAACATTTTTTGTTCTTTGACTTATACCAAAATATTAACGATTTTTGAGATATTTGATCTAGACTTTGAGCCCTTCTAGATCCCTAATTGAAGGGGCTAGCCCCTAAATCTTGTTATTTTCGACAAGATCTCGTAAATGTGCACAACTTTTGTTCTACATATCTTAACAAAATATTTGCAAGAAAAAAGATATTGGAGATCAAAGGTCAAAAATCGCCGAAATCGGCGAACAATTTTGGCATCCATTTTTTCAGGTCCAGGCGAGCGTTTAGGCAAATCGCCTCCGGTAAAATCGAATCCCCCACAAATCTTCTAAAATGTTTACTCTATCTTGTGTAGAAATTTCAAGACTCTAGCTTCAAAACTGACGGAGGAGATGTGTGGACAACAAGGCCCTTCAAAAAGTCACTAAAAGAGAGATAACTCCTGACAGGAAGTGACGTCAAGCAGGAAATTTTGCAAGCAAAGTCTCGTCACCAAAAGACATCTTTCCTGAAAATTTCATGAAAATCGATTGAGAAATGGCTGAGAAAAACGCGTGTACTACCAAGGAAAATAATAATAATAATAATAATAATAATAATAATGAAGAAGAAGAACGCGAACAATAATAGTAAGGTCTTCCGCAGGAGACGGAAGACCTTAATGAAGAAGAAGAACGCGAACAATAATAGTAAGGTCTTCCGCAGGAGACGGAAGACCTTAATAATGAAGAAGAAGAACGCGAGCAATAATAGTAAGGTCTTCCGCAGGAGACGGAAGACCTTAATAATAATGAAGAAGAAGAACGCGAACAATGATAGTAAGGTCTTCCGCAGGAGACGGAAGACCTTAATAACGAGCTATAACTGTGTTGGGATGCCAACACAAATGTCTCCGAACACCTCCCCAGGTCAGAAATGGTTTTTGATACCAGATATGCACTCAGGATCCTCTAAAAACCCTAGAAACTAAATTTGGTTGAAATCCGACGGACTTGTAATTTGGCCGCCATTTTCTTCAATGGCGGCCATTTTGAAACATTTGAAAATAGATTGGAAGGAAATACTGATGCTAGAAATGAATTGTGGACCCTCCATTTACCCCAGAACCCAAATGTTGTAGATATTTTAACACTTTGAAATATTTCGGTATATGGCGGCCATTTTGAAAATGGCGGCTCAAAAAAAAAATTTGATGGTGGAAATGAACTCAGGGTCACTAAATTACCCTAGAAATAGAATTTGGTTGAAATCCGACAACCTTGAGTTTTTGAAGTTTTTTGGCCGCCATCTTGAAACGGCGGCCATTTTGAAAATTTGAAAAGTTGAATGCACCCCTCCTAGTGACCCCCTATCAGCTCACAAAGTTTGAAGTGGATCTGTCGAAGCACTTTCACAAAATCGGTCGGACAAATTTCTCACTAAAGAAGAGGAATAATAAGAATAAGAAGAAAATAATAATAAGAAGAAACGGAGCAAAAACAATATGTCTCCGACACTTTGTGTTCGGAGACATAATAATAATAAGAAACAGAGTAAAAACAATATGTTCCCAAAC
The DNA here is from genome assembly GCF_947568905.1 of Ostrea edulis. Classification (NCBI taxonomy): domain Eukaryota; kingdom Metazoa; phylum Mollusca; class Bivalvia; order Ostreida; family Ostreidae; genus Ostrea; species Ostrea edulis. The sequence goes on from NC_079168.1 coordinate 18,664,479, forward strand.
TTTGTTTGGGGAACATAAATATGTCGTTCACAGTTTAAAGTAACCCACTTTATCAGTTTGACATTGGTATCAAAATCAACCAATGGCAAAATCAATATATGTTCCAATGAAAAAATTAGGAACCATTGAAAAATGATTAAAGTGTAAAGTTGATTTTTGTTATGATTCGCCTTGGAAAATAGACTTACTGTTGGGGAACTGGAATCTTGAGGACTCCCTCAGTAATTGTATAATTGTTTCCTAGGTCCGCTCATGTGTGACAGTTGTTGGCCCGGACAAACAAAAACGAAAGTAGGAATATAACTGTTGACAAGATAGCGCCACAGCTATGCTTAGCACTTTAATAACATCATGTGTCCTAAACAAAACGTTTCGAACCTATAGCTGTACACAATCTCTTAATCATAAATAATTAAATCCCCGTATTTTGTAAACGTTTAGTCATTATCTCGTTAGTTCACATGTTTTTTGTTGTTTTTGGTTTAAAAAGACAATGAAATAACTGGTGCATGGAACTGTTACAACAAATCCCCTTGCATATCATCCTATATGTGTATATTTTAAACATAATCAATGAGTTTGACAGATTTTTAGCTTGTGGCTAATTAATCCAGATATATTCATCTCTTGTCATATTTTCCAGTTGACGTTTTCTTCAAGGACTATGCATGTACATGTATGTACGATACTAAACGGTGGCAGACATATACATGTACATTATGTATAGACATATACATGTATTTGCTAAATTTGTTTCGTATAAATATTTATACTCTGAAATGTTTTGCCCTCATTAAGACTAGTCACTGGTGTTTAACTTTAAACGTGAAAGATTTTTATGTAAAGCTTTTGATATCATATTCAAAATATGTGCAATTGGATTTTGGTTTCTTGTACAGTGTATGGTGTATCATGCTAGTCAAGTTCTCCATTGTAGAGTGTATCATAGAACTGTATTTGACTTAATGAACATAATATAATATCCATTTACTCTGAGGCAAGTCTAATTGAAGTTAATAAATGTTTCATTCATTAATTAAAGTTTTATCTCTAATGCATTTATGGTTACTACTGTCCCGCCCAAAAACTTAACCTGGATACTAATCCCGAAGATCTTAATTAGACAATTCCTGTACCTGAAGCAAGTTTGCCTGAATATATCCTTACAGGTACAATGTACATTGTACGGTACATGTTAGCTTAAAAAAGAAATAAAATTTCATCATTTAACAAGTTAGGATTCATTGCTTGGCCTATCTGTGAATGGGCATGTAAAATCGGATTTAATTCTGCAGATGTTGGGTTGGGCATGTAAAATCGGATTTGATTCTGCAGATACTGGTTTGTGACGGAACATATTGTCGCCCGGCACATAGTGTCATGGGCGACGATATGTACATACCCTTATGACACGTATTGTCGTCCGCCGGCGCATTTTGTCGTCCGCCGTCACATTTTGTCGCCAACTACGATATACATGTATACCATGACGTGTCATTTTTTCATCGCAGTACATATTGTCGCCTCATCGCAGTATTTATTGTCGCCTCATCGCAGTATTTATTGTCGGCGACAATATATACCTACTCTAATTGTATGTACATGTAATGTCGTCGTTTGGAATATAGTGTCGCCAGCCGCGATAAATGGGGACGAGGGAACACGATAACTATAGGCATATCTTTACATGATATTTAGCTGTGGTGTTTAATGGGGGAAATATTTGAAATTCTTGTGCGATTCCAATAGTTTACCAATTTTTAATGCAGGCCGTGGTCGCATAAAATAAAGTTTTTCATTAACGGACGACTTATCATTAATGGTTATGATGGTGGATCATTGATGATATACATTTTTCGTTAGCGAATATAAATGCATTCGTTCGTGCAACATTTATCATTAGTAGATTTTATAACATTAGTGGTTTCTACAGACCCCTGTTTATGTTTGCATGTACGCGACTTAACTACCTGAATCAACATGGCGGTAAAACTGACGGAAGCAGTTATTTCTTTCTAATTGCACTCTAAATTGATTTATTATTAACCAATATCGAAATATTGGATGTTTTACGTGCTTTATAGACTTACCTCCGCGGATGAAATACGCGCGCATTCAAGTCACTCTAAAACAATTTTGGGAACCGGATTTTGTTAATACAAAGTGCATCGGATCCTGTGTAGAAATATATTTTAATCCACTCATTTCTGAAAAATCTTTATTTCTATAACCCCCCCCCCCCCCCCAAAAAAAAACCCCCAGTTATTTCCAACAACAAAAAATCGTCTCCATGCCCCTTTAATACTAAGTTGTTTTTTTTTTAAATTGAAATATTTATCGTCAACTTTAATGGGTTTTTTTTAAATTTCGTGTTCTCATACTGTGATTTGATAGTTCACCTTAATGAACTGTCCATATTTATATTGATATCGATAGTACTTTTTTAAAACCACAATCCGATTGTCATATCACTTACAGCTAATGTTGGGTCTACTTTCTGTCCCGTTCGAGCACTTTCTGAATATTTGAATATGTCGCATAATGCATCAGGTCCTCTATTTCAAAATGCAGATGGGACCCCTGTTACGTACTCGCAGGTATCCTCCCATCTCAAATCAGCAGTACAGTTCATTGGTCTTAATCCATCACATTTTAAAGGTCACAGCTTTAGAATTGGGGCGACCACTTATGCAGCTTCATTAGGATACTCGGAAAACCTTATTAAAAAGTTAGGCAGGTGGAACTCGGATGTTTTCCACCGATATATTCGGATTCAGTCATTTAATCTCTAGTATCTTCCTATTATATGTCATCTTCTAAGGTGCTTCTGCTAGGTGGTGGGGATCACTTTGACAGTCCAGAAGATTTCTGCTGTCTATAGATATTGTATAAGGTACTTATGCTTTTTAAAAAAAAAAAAAAAAAAAAATTTAACCCCCCCCTTTTTTTTGGTTTACACTTTGACAGTCCAGAAGATTTCTGCTGTCTATAGATATTGTATATACGTTACTTATGCATTCAAATTCCATTTTTCTTGTGTTACACCATGAGACAGTCCAGAAGATTTCTGCTTTCTCTAGACACTGTTAATATGTTACTTGTTCTCCCTCGTCATACACCTTGTCAGTCCAGGAGATTCTTGCTGTCAAGAGACTATGTATATTACTATGTTTTGGTATTTTTTGTACATTTGTACCTTTTTCAAACAATTTTCTTTTTTATGCCTGCGCCAAGTCGCCTTTGGGTGGGCGGATCCAATTATCATTGGATTTTGGCCGTTTTTGTTGGTGGATGCCCACCTTTTTTGTGGGCAGGCAGCTATTGGGTGGCATTTATACTGGGTTTTGCTTGGTGTATTATTATTGTATTTGTCAGTAGGGGGTCAGCTTGCACATTGTGATGCCAAATTGTTTGACATACAGGGTATAATCTACTGACCCCCTAATAAGCTAAATAGTTTTCTACATTGTGTATAAATGCAGTATTGTTTGTAATTTTTTGGTGCTAGGGGGTCAGCTTCCATATTGTGATGATGATGGGTTTTCCATTTTTCTCTGTACTAGTCAACTGACCCCCTAACTGTTTTTCGTCATTTACAGAATAAATGACAATTTTTCAATTCAATGATGTGTTCTTGGTTATGCCTGCCTAAGCAAAAAACGGAGCAAAGTTCTCCTTGGCGAGTTCAATTTACGTAGGAACATAAATATGTATTTTTCAACAAACTGGGCGATGAAACGTTGATGAGTATACATGTGTTTGGGGGATCCGGTTAGAAAAGTCCTCGGTATCCCTAGCTTGTCGTAAGAGGCGACTACATGTGGGCAGTCCTTCGGATGAGACCGCAAAAACCTACGTCCCGTGTCACAGCAGATGTGGCACGATAAAGATCTCTCCCTGCTCAAAGACCATAAGCGCCGGACATAGGCCTAATTTTTGCAGCCCTTTACCGGCACTGATGACGTCTCCATATGAGTTACTTATTCTCGAGAGGAACGTTAAACAACAATCATTTATTTAATGGCCTACATTTTTGCGGTTACTCCCCTTACACCGGAAGCTGGGGGGGCGCTTAAAATGCGGTCCTAAGCTTCACATAAATAGTATTAGCAAATAGTGTATAGTAAAGCTTACGTTACCAAATTCTATAGTATACCAAGTTTTAACAGGTTGTATTATATCTATGACAAAAAACAAGGTTTAATTTCTTCGATTTATGGAGAAAACTTTTAAAAGTATGCACTTTGTCAAATTGTAGAGTTGAGCAAAGGAGGGAGGGGGGGGGGGTGTTATACATCTAGGTGTATTTGACGTTTATTTCTGTCTAAATTATGTAATTTATACCGAGGAGTTCAATAGTAATATGTTTTTAAAACAACAGATACCTAGAATTAAAAGCACAATGATATCATGTGATACAGTCAGGCACGTAGAATCAAAAGGGGGGGGGGGGAGTTGACTTCATAATTCTTGACAAGTAAATTTCAAAACAAAACAAAATGATCCAAAGCTCAAGAAGGAAAGCGGCAAGGGTTGATTTTTCAGTTCCATTAATCGGTTAAATTTTACATTTTCACTCTATTCACGACAACGCTTTTTTTTTATCGGGGGGGGGGGGGGGGGGGGGCAGCCTATCCGACTTTAAATCTATCTCTGCACGTAAAAAAAAAACCAAGTTTGTATGTAATAATAAGACGAGGCAGATCCATTGTTGCTAGAGGCTTGATGATTGTTTTCGTGCTCATTTGAGTAATTGGAAGTGCAAGAAGAGGTGTAAGTTGATGTACACAAAATCTAACTTTCAAAAGATTGAATCACACGCGAAAAATAATTTTAACACAAATATTACACTAGATATACCAATTCGAGATAATGCTTTATTCATTGGCACCTAGTGAACATTTAGTAACAAGTAGTGGGGTTTTTTCAGTGTGAAACGATAAATTGATAATGTTCATGTATGCGTTGGTTTTACATGTGTTTTTCGGCATATCGTATTGCATGTTTTTTGGGTTGTTTTTTTTTTTTTTGTGTGTTTTGGTTGTCAAAATATTGATAAAAATTAATAATGAAGAATTGCTGATATACTAAGGACATGATGATTCTGCTCTAGAGAAATGGAGGACTAGATAATATTTACATACTTTTATTACATCATGACCATGCATTGTTTGCGAGAAAACCACACAAAGGGCACATATAAATGTAATTAGTGACTAAGATATTTTGTTCAGTTATACTATTTTTAAGTCATTACACTTAATTCTTAGAAAAATTCCTTGACTGGCAAATGATTGCAATCAAACATTGTAAATTTTCTATTTATTCCTTTTATGGCACCGTCAACTGATGACCGCAATTTGCTGCGCGCCGTCTGTAATCAGGTGGAAATAACTCGCATAGCGTTATGAAAAATGTAGGCCATTACATTTTGTAAAATGATATTTCAAGAGACTTCTTTGTACTATGTCATTAAATATGAGTATCGAGGTCCTTATATGTAGTTGAGTATATACATAATTTGTATAAAAACAAAAAAAGTAAAGCTGGTATGTATGTAAACTCTTTATTGATAAAATTTATTTAGTCACATACATTATCAATGTCCAGATAATTACTATTTTTAAAATCTGAATCCTATGGTATATTTATGAGAGAGAAAAAAGTATTTTGACTTCTTTATACATATATACATTGTATGCAATAGAAAAGTTTTTCGTGTTTTGTTTATTTTACGTTCTTTCGAGAACTTTTCACTCAAATTGAGACGTCAACAGCTGTATGTGAAGTACCACATAATAAAATCTATGCTTAGCACTCAAGGCTATAGCATTGATTTTTTTTAACGTGCCAATGCCTTTCGTGACACAGGACCTCCTTTTTTAAGGTCATGAAAAGCTGAAGATAACGAATAGTGATCAATTTGCATAATTCCTAAAAGTATAAAGAATACAAAATGAAGAGTAGGGCAAACTGGACACACTCGAGGTGGCTATCTATCTGAAAGACCCGTAATTCTCACTTGCTTCCCAAGATATGCACAAATGCGTATTATTTTTGGTCGAATTTTAGCTGGGACATGGCACTGTACCATTAAACACAATTGCTTGAGTAAAATTATAAACCACATGATCCTCGGGGTAGAGGTTCTCACTCCAGGACGGGGCCAAAATTGGCATATTGTGTTTATATGTAAAATATTGAAATAACATCTTTAATGCTATTGATGCTGCATTGAAACTAAATGAAGAGTTACCAAAACTGTAAATTCCATGATCCCAGGGGTAGGATAGTGATTAAATGTCCTTATCATTTGAAAGACTTCTTCAGTCCCACTGGTGCTAATTAGCATAAAAACTAATTAAATTCTGTGAAGTATCTCATCAATAAGGACTTTCGGGAGCATTTGTGTACATCTTATTTGTATACTGCATGCTAAATATTACAATTTAGCAGCGATAAGCAAAACAGGAAAAATATAGATCTCGCAGTCCCTTGAACTAGCTATACGTTTAACTAATGCTCAGGTAACCGATACTGTGGGCCTCTTGTTAAAGTCTTTTACTGCAAACTGAACTTGAAGGATAAGTCAAAATACATATTTTAGTCCCCGAGGGTCTCTACAGCCCAGTAGCTAAGTACTTCGTTACTAGCTTGAAAATACGGATGTATATTTAATTGCTGTTATAAAATTTAGAAATTCATTTCAAAATTAAGGATTATCTCCCTCATGCATATCTCTTATCCTTGGACGAATTTGGCTCCACTTGTTTGGCACGCTGTTTTTGGCTATATTTAGATCTAAAACTTCATAGTTATTTCGGATTTCAAACATTTCGGTTGAGCATCACTGACGAGACATTATTTGTCGAAATGCGCATATGGTGCATCAAAATTGGTACCGTATAAGTTTTAAATATAGAAGTATTTAACTGGACATCATTGTAATTGTTAAATCACCTCCTTCTGAAATTAAGAGATAAAATGATAACGTCGGCGCTCAGAGCTATCTGATGATCTGCAATCCCCCTATTGATTAGATCGATGGTATTAATTTTTAAGTACTGGTACGCTATTGGTTAATACAAATTACAATTTTAAAATCGTTCCTATTTAAACGTTATTTAAATACATGCTACAATATTTACTAATGAATTTAAATTTAAACTAACCACAACAAAACTAGTGATTTATCAAACATCCTTTCTTTTATATTCAAATGATGTGTTTCTGAAAATGTCAACTTTTCACTTGTCACTTGTCAACTTATAGATTTTTGAAAAATGATTTTTATCGTTAATTTAAATCATTTGGTAGTCACTGTCTTTATGATTTTACTCCATTGTTGTTCTGTTCTAATTTACTACTTTAAATATAGTTGTACATTTTCATTTCAACGAGAATGCAAAATTCAGGACAGACTCACCGAGGAAGATGTTGGATCCTCCGCAAACACAAGTATTCCTCCGCGGTACACTTCTTCTCTACGCTTGTTTTGTACGAAGATATGTTGAAAATAGGGTGTTCATTGACCAATATCAAGTGGTCCTCATTGGTGCTGATTCCTATCGTGCAGTTATATATCGACATAATCTAGTTCCGTTATTCTTGACTACTAAGCCCTGTCCAATCTCCTATCGTGCAGGTATTCTTCGTGCATTGCGTTGTTTGTGCATTGTACTGCAACTATTAATGATATAAAATCCACTAATGATAACATGCTGCATTAACGAATGTATTTTTGTTCACTAATGAAAAATTAATACCATTAATGATGCAATAATAACCATTATAATATGATAAATCGTCCGTTAATGAAAAACTGTCTTTTTCATTAGCGAACGATTTATCATGAATGGTCATGATGGTGCATCATTAATGATAATTATTTTTATTAGGAAACATTATCACTAGAAGTTGCTAACGCGCATCGCATGCTTATCCTTACGCTATTGTGTTTTGTTTCTGTGTTTATCGTGTACATCCGGAGATTCTAGATTTATCTTCAGTCGTATAAATAGACCCAATATCTTTCCAAAGATATTACAAATATGTTGTAGCATACTTTACCCTTTTGAGTGTATTTTATTGATTGATTGATTGTATTTTGTTTTACTTCCTTCTCGAGAATTTTTAACTCCTATGGACACGTCACCAAGACCGGCGAAGGGCTTCAAATTTAGGCCTTTGCTCGGCGCTTACGGTCATTGAGCAGTGAGGGTTTTTTAGCGTGCCACACGTACCGTGACACTGGACATCCAGTTTTAAGATCATCTCCGAGGACCCGTTCCATTCACACTTAATGCCGAGGCGAGTGTCTTTTAAAGCACTTTATGTGATCAATAAGCTTGATATATCACATCCAAACATGATATAGTCATGCATTCATGTACGGATGTCATGCAGGTATGTCTTGTTCGATTTCATAAGAAAGTGAAGAAATGAACCAAAACGGCACAAAGCTTCTTTTAAGTTTGTCATTAAACAGTTTTAATTACTGAGGACTTTATTTCGCTGTCCATATATGTATATTAATGATTCTAATTACATATATGTATACTAATGATTCTAATTACATATATGTATACTAATGATTCTAATTACATATATGTATACTAATGATTCTAATTACATATATTTATACTGATGATTCTAATTACATATATGTATACTAATGATTCTAATTACATATATGTATACTAATGATTCTAAATAACACTCATAAGTCAGTTGGCTAAACGTAATAAAGAATGAAAAAGGAAAACGATTTTTGCCGTTGTGCTGAAGAAAGTTTTGTCCCATTTCAAGGGTATATAAGTTGAGAAATGTGAAAATGTTTTTTTGTTTTTTGTTTTTTTTTGAATTTTCATCATTTATTAAAAAGTATACATACTATTTGGGATAAAATATCCTCGGATACTCCCTCTTAATTCTCACCAATGGTGCCAGGGGCCCATTGGATTGAATGTATTTTATTATAATATTGTTTTATATAAGGCATATATATAATTTATATGAAAATACATAATATCAAATATTTTTCGAAATCATAAAAATATCATATATGTATAGTTATAATGATAAATATTTAAGGATAGTTTATACTGGTCTCTTCACAGCAGTCAAGTTACATTAATTTACAAAGATGTTCAAAAAATTTATGCTCTTTTGCATTTATATACTTCAATACTGATGTATAGAAACATAATGATTTTTTAACATGATTATACATATTAAAAGTCGTTTCACTTAAAGAATCTAATCTACATTTTATGTTTGTATATTCTGTAGGCTATATAAGTAATAAGTAAATTTAAGGATTTGGTTTTATCATTTTGTTCTAGAAAAAACCCAACAACAATGTGTTTCCATTGAACTTTGAAGGATAGATAACTGCTAACAGTGTTCCATATATTTAAAACATTATCACACTCGTAAATCAGATGTTTTGTAGTCTCAACTTGCTTACAATGTGTACATTCATTCTTTACATCTTTTTTCCATTTGCTAATATATGCATTATTACATAATATGTTATTCAATAACTTATAACTCAATTCCGCTATCTGTTTGTCTTTCAAATCTTTAATTTTACATTTATAAATGTTTATCCAATTAGAATCACCGAATATTCTGAATTCTTCAGACAGTAATGCCTGAAAATTGGGTTTGCAAAACTTTTTTTCAACTAAATTTTTATAAAAAAGATTACTTGATGTTTTAAGTATATTGGTAAATAAAAGAAGGAAGTTAAAATTAGTGACATTTTGTTTATTTACACAGCTTGAATTTGAAAAATCGTTTAGTCCTCGAATTTTTCTCGTGATTGTCATAATAATTTTGTATTCACATAGCCAGTTAGATTTGTCATTAATGTTTGAATAATGTTCTAGCGGTTTAAAAATTCCATCATCAAATAAATCACTAACATATAAGATACCAGATCTCGCCCAATTATCGAAGAAAATGGGTTTTCCTTTATATTTCAGATTTGTGTTATTCCATAATGGTTGTTGTAAAATATCATCAGGTAATCTTTTATCAAAGTTAAGTTCGCTTTTACATTCATTAAAGCAACACAGCATTTCTTTATAAAATAGTGGTAATTTAGTTTTGTTTAAATTCCCCACATCAGTAGTTGAACATTTTAACATATAGTATATATCAAAGTTAAGTTTTCTACAATAATTATTTAAAATTTCAAGTAAGACTCCCAAATGAAATTAAAGATTAATCGTTGTACTTTTTTCATAAAATCTTTATCAGGAAGACATAGAATTGACGATACATATGTTAATTTTGAAATGGCAAGTGTATTTATAATGCATGCTTTGCCAAAAAGTGTTAATTTTCTTCTTTTCCAGGATTCAAACACTTTTTCCATTTCATTATATATTCTCATCCAATTTTTATTGTAACATTCTTCTTTATCATGACCTAAAAAAATGCCTAGTCACGTCACCGCTTTACTTGTAACTCTAATACCAGAAAGTTCTTCAAACTAATTTTTCAATCTTCCAAGCAAAATACATTCAGTTTTGTTGATATTAATTTTAAAGCCAGCACTTTCACAGAATTTATTTATTTCATCTAGGGCATTTTTCATAGAAATTTCATTATTTACCGCAACTGTTAAATCGTCTGCGTGCTGTATACTCTTTATTTCAGAATTATTTATCACAACACCGTTAATGCTGTTATTGTTTTTTATTCTAATCGCTAAGATTTCTGCTACAAAAAGAAAAAGGAGGGCTGATAGGGGACACCCTTGTCTAATCCCCCTTGTCATCGAGCATATTTTAGAAAGCCATCCATTATTTTTCATTTTAAAGATTGGTTCTGTATATAGAATTTTAGTCCATTTGATAAAATTATTTCCTATATTGAATTTATTCAACACTTTAAAAAGAAAATTCCATTCCACAGAATCGAATGTTTTTTCAAAATCTAATAATAGTAATATTCGTCCTTTAATATAAGCAGTTTGGTTTTCATTAATTATACTTTTTGCAGTCTTTTAGCAAAAATAATGGCAATTATTTTATAGTCAGTATTTGTCAAACTTATCGGTCTATAATTTTTAAGTTGATTCTTTGCTCCCTTTTTAAAAACCAATGATATTACTGATAATCTTTGAGTATGTGTCATTGTTTAATTGTTAAAAATCTCTTTTAGAGCATAATAAAAATATGGTCCAATTTCATTCCAGAAAATTTGGTAAAATTCATTAGGCAAACCATCGAGACCAGGTGATTTATCACTTTTCATATTAGAAACCGCCTCCGTACATTCTTCGAAAGTTGGGAAAAGTTCCAACATGTCTTTATTTTCATCACTTAATAGTGGTATATTTACTTCCGACAAATAACTGTCAATGATTTCATCATCTAAGTTTTTACTAGCATATAAATTTTGATAAAAATAAACCATTTCCCCATATATTTTATTAGGTTTGTTTATCTTTTTATTGTTTGAGTTTAGAATTTCTGTAATGACATTTGAGAATTGATGCTGTTTTTCTAAGTTTAAGAAATAAGAAGTACTTTTCTCTCCATTTTCTATCCATTTAGCTTTTGATCTTATTTGTGCGCCTTTAGATTTTTCATCATAAATACAATCTAGCTCTGCTTCTAGAGTTTTAAGTTTTTTGTAATTTAAGTCTTCGGGTCTCCCAGTTTCTAATTTTTCAATTTCTTCCTCAATTGCTTTAATCCTTTTTTTAACCGATCTTTGTTTAAATATTGAAAAAATTATCGAAAATTCTTTTACTGCGCGTTTAATTTGTTCCCATTTATCAATTGGGTTTAATGAATTGTCAATGTTGTTTATGACGTTTTTAATTCGTTTAATTTCCAGTACCCTGGTCCTCTCTTATCGTTTGAAATTATAAAGTGAAATTTTAAAAATCTATGATCAGACATTCGAGATCCCTTGGAGTGAGTGCCTGGAATTTTTCTTATTATCATTCCGCTAAATTTGGGACAAAAGTTATCATTAATGAAAACATAATCTATCCGACTTTTTGGATTATTATCAGCATCACACCATGTTAGACTTTTGTCATGTTTATCATTTAATTGACAGTTGAAATCTCCACAGAGAATTGTGTTGTCATTTAAACAATTTTTGAAATAAAACTTTTTAAATTCTTGAAAAAATCTCGTATTGGGAGCGTATATATTAACAATAGAAAATATACTACCCTTTATATCAACATTTAAAAGAAATGTGAAAATGTTAGTAGAAACATCATAAAGTGTAAATAGAAACATCATAAAGTGTAAATTCTGGTGTGTGATTTAATGAGGTCCAATGAGCTAGAACAAGGCCACGATTGATTGATTGATGTTTTCCACCACACTCAACAATTTCTCAGTTATATGGTAGCGCCCAGTTTTTTTGTTTTTGTTTTGGTGGAAGAGAGAACCCATATACAATGTACCTGGGAAGAGATCACCGACCTTCCCAAAAGTAAACTGGGATACTTTCTCACTTACCGGCGCGAGCGGGATTCGAACCCGCGCCGACAAGGCCATGAGGTGCACTAAACCTTTCATAGGAATATGTAAGGAAGCCACTATAAAGTTTTTGGAACAGTAATACTTGAGCATGTCAAATGAAAACGAAGCCTCTTCATGTAAATTCAGTGTACCTGTGTGCTTACATTGATGTATGTTGTAGTGAACTGTGTATGGATAGAAACATCTGCTACACTTCTGATGAGGAGGATAAGGGTATCCTAGCACATACTTTACCCTGATTACCTTCTCTATACATGAGAAGAAGAAGAAAGGGAAAAAAAACATATATAGTGTAATCAAATGCATAAAGGTAGGATTGAGCCGCAATGGAATAGACTTAAAACTATCCAGAACACAAAAGTACATTTTTTTTTATATTATTGCTCTGTAATAAACATCTTCATTTTGATCTGGTAGTGAAGAGTTCATGCCATGTTATCATTTTGAATTAAAGCTTTGGAATCTTAATTGATTCGAAAAAGAGTAGGTTCACTGGGGGCCGTCAGGAAAACTCAAACACTCACAACCAAACAATTCAATTAGTTTACCGCCGTAAAATGGCTGAAATATTGCCAAAAACGGCGTAAAATCCCAATCAATCAATCTATGGAGTTAATTTTGTATCGTGTAGCGGTCACCCAGCCAAGTGATGATCACACTCGCCGTTGCTTAACTTGCATGATGTAGAGAGACTCTACCACATCATTAGATAAGCTAGCTCTTTAACGAGGCCGTATAAGTTCCCCATTATATTGTCTGCTACACACACACCCCCCCCCCCCAACTCGGGGAAGCTTAGCGTGAGTCCTCTTTGAGTGTTTGGTACCTGCTCAGTAACGGCATCCGCCGTTCCCGACGACAACCACTGTCGTCCCCGGACGTATCCACGTCCGTACCCAGAGCTCCGAAGAGACTCTACCTGAAGCAGGCCTCCCGCCAAACACCAGAATCCCAGCGCTGCCACCAATTTGTAACGTATAGCGTTCACTTAGCCAAGTTCTGATCACGCTCGCCATTGTTTAACTTGCGTGATCAAGAGAGACACTCTACCACATCACTAGAAAAGCTGGCTCACTAGCGAGGCAGTACAAGTACCCCATTATACTGTCCGATACGCTTTTAGCTCTGTTTTGGCTCATGGACGTATTCCCTCTCATCGAGTTTGCATTAGTTCGATTTTAGGCAAGTGAGGAATATGCCCCACATTATGCTATTGGGTTTCGTCATGTTACTTAGTGAATGATCGTCCTGCTCGAGAATCTTTCACTTATATGGAAACGTCACCATTACCGTTGAATGACTGCAAAATCTAGGCCTATGCTTGGCGCTTACGGCCTTTGAGCAGGGAGGAATTTTTATCGTGACACGGGGCCTCGGTTTTTGTGGTATCATCCAAAGGAGCGCCCCATTTAGTCGCTTCTTACGACAATCAAGGGGTACTGAGGACTTATTCTAACCTGGATTCCCACGGGATCATCGTGTTACTGAATTTAACGAAAACAACAACGACAATTATAAATGACCAGAAGAATCAGATTTCACTTTCTGTCATAACTGAGCGATGTGTAGGCTGCTTGTTGTGTTCTCCGGGGGTTGTGGGAAGATGTAAACCTCTCATAAATATTATCAAAAATGTGTATTTCCCCCATGTTTAAATCAATGTTTACAAACGCAGAAGGTTTTGTTTGCCAAAGCCAAATAATGCATATGTGCCCTACACTGACCCCCTCCCATTCTTATAACTTGTTTTCAACATTGGGAAACCGATTTTTTAAAACATTTCTGTTATGGATTAATATCGGATTCACACTTCTGGGGCAGTATGACAATTTTTAGAAGTAAAAGTGACGGATCTTTTAGTTGACATTAAAATTTTCGCAGTATTTCAGAACGAATATATACGTGCATTGTCCATATGTTGTGTAATCGACGTGCATTATCCGTATGTGATGTAATCGACAATGTATAACTTAATTTACGGAATAGAGATCAAAGCAGTGCGGATTAGGTTTCCTATTGTCAGTGATGATCACGGGTTGTATGTTCTGGAATTTAGTGATCGGTAATCAGAAGTTTGAAATATATATCGGATTGGCCAATCCGAGAACACGAGTTATCTTTTCTTGATCCAGAACGCAGTGCGCTTGCGTAACAGTAATTTAAGACTTCCGGGTAGTATATTCGAGAAGCTTATATATACATGCAATGTTTTGAAAATAAAATAACTATTATTGAACCCCCTGAATTTATACTAATACCTTAAATAAGTCGTCAAGAGTATGTTATTTCAGTAGCTTACCTATAGATACAGCCATTTTGGGTTTAAATATATTGAGTTTTACTCACATTATTTTGTAAATGTGGCGAAAAGGTGGTGGGGGTCCATCTAAATCAAGCCATTGTAATTTCTGTTATGACACGATACGTGCCTACATAATCAAACATCTCAAGGGGGATAAAACAAATAAAAGAGGAAAGATACGGAGACGTCAAAAGCATCAATCGAGCAATGTTTAACAAATGAAAATATATTTTGGATTAAATACCTATTCTACTGCATTTTAAACATATCAGTTGATATAAACAATCCCAGCTGCATGCTACACATGTACACATGATTTGCTGAATGGACACCTCCAGTTACTTTGGAGAGCTACCTAAACATTGCAATCTGGTATATTATTGTATATATTGGCACACTGATTTTGACTGCGGATAACTCCGTTTCATCACCGGTCAACAGGGGATGCTTACTCCTGCTAGGCACCTGATCCCAACTTTGGTGTGTCCAGGGGTCCGTGTTTGCCGAACTATCTATTTTGTATTGCTTGTAGGAGTTATGAGATTGATCACTGTTCGTTATCTTCACCTTGCTTGTATCTGAAGTATATTTTTAAAAGATGACACAAGCCAATCAGATAACGCGATAAGCGTCCAACATATCCAAATGCTTATGTGTAAAACCCATTTATTAGTTTCCGTGATTTAATGTTTTATTTTTTTATTTTACACATCTACCCTAGACATGATCAGCACGGGAATGTCTGATGTTGATTTGATTTCCTATACTGCATATATTCTTTGGGGTTGTTTTGAGTTGGTCCACATTATTTATTTATTTATTCTTGTTCTTTTAAAATGTTTTTTTCTTTATTTATTATTATATACTTTATTGTTATTGTTTTCATTTATGTACATATATTATTTTTCATTATTTTATTATTTATAAATTATTTAATCTTAAGATAACTCCATGCTCGGAGTTTTATCAGATACAAGTTTAAAAAGTGTATTTATTTCCATTTATCAAAGTTAAAACTAACAAATTATCAAATAAAATATATTGGTCATGACACGTTTTAAGATGTGAGACATACATATACAGAATCATATATCACCGTCAGAAATTTGCAATTCTCTTTAAACAGTGTTATCAAAATTTCAAAACAACTGGTTATGACGATATAATAGCATTCATAACAATTTCATGAAACTGTTTCTTTACAAAAATATACAAAAAGGAAATCTATCGCTTAATAGACTTTATAAAGAAATCAATAAAAACAGAGTTATTGCCCTTAGGTTCAATATTTTAAAACTTGCATGTATCATTGATTATTAACTTAAACTTTTAAAGTAGTTTATATACCCTCGCAACAAAGTTGTGGGGGTGTACTGGAATCGGGCTGTCTGTCCATCCGTCTGTAGACGCAATGGTTTCCGGTCTCTAAAGCGTTATCCTTTCCACCTACATTAGATAGAGCGCAAGGAAAACCGATACCCGAAAAGGTTGACCATTGATTAGATAGAGCTCGGGAAATCGATACACATAAAATAAAGATCCCCAGTAGACTCAGATGATTGATCCAAAAAGTCCAGTCTATATTTTTAAATTAAAAAGGTATAACAATTTGTTAAATATTTCTTTATTTGTACAAACCAGAACCAGACTACTTCATATAGCTGATTCAGTAAGACAATCCCAATACATATATTTAGTATTTTGCACATTAATCAATATTCTATACTTAACGTATTTTATTTATAAAACAACCTTTATAAACTTTTCATACAAAATTTACTAAGGTATAAAATGACAAAAAGCCTTAATACGTGTATTGTTCTGCTGGTGACAACCGTCATTACTTTCAGTTTTATCAACAGGGGATAAAAGCGATACTTTACTACTCAGCTGATTATGTCGAAATTATAGTACCATATTCAGGTACCCTAAAATCCATTTTAGTGTTAAATGTTACAAAAGTGCAAGTGTGACAATCATGAGTGTAACGCCGTTACCCATGTGTTTTAAAAGTAAAGAAAATATATAATTATACCCATTTGGTCCGTATCTTTTAATTTGTCTTAATTCCTACGAGAATCCATTCTTCAACGTCATTAATTTTATATTAGTTTCTGGTCACTCTCTCTTACTATTGCTAGTCTTTTTAATTGAATTGATATACAATTTTATCCGTTTAGGACGTTTTATTCCCCATTTAAATTGTCATTATCTTTAGATTGACTTTCGTTGATCATGGATTGATTTGCAAAGTTAGTTTCTGATTCTATTTCTGTGATAGAGTCAGCTGGTTGGTTTGTGGTATTGTTCGGAACAGTTTGTTCACTATCAAGATTAGATGAAAGAGGCCCCACTTTATTGTTTCGATTTTTCATCCTGTTGTCGTTTGATTTCGCCGTTTGTTCTGTGATTTGTGCCTTTTCTTCTGGAATTTGTTGTGTTATTGTTGCTGATACCTCATTCAAGTCAACAGTTTTCTTCTTTTTCCTATAGTAGAAAGGAATTCAAAACAAATACATTGATATCCACAATCTTGTCCAAAGAATGTGAGAGAAAAAATAATATGGTAAATCGCAGCTTCTTTTGCTGAACATTACATATGAAATGATAAGAAAGAATACCATTGCGTGAATTTCTCATTTATTAAACTAACAGATGACTAGAAACTAAAATTGCATACAAAACAATCAATTGGCTGGGCTTAAATCAGAAACTTGACTAATAAAGTTAAGAGTTGAATCAGGCTGACTAGTCACATGCATGTAATGTGTACAAAATAGCCCAGCCAATAAAACATGTACAAATGCTAAAACAACACTAGATATAGCAAAACGGTGTTGCATAAAATGCATTCATTATGTTTCCTGAGAAAATATAAGTAAACACACACGACATGAATCTGGACTCTGCGTTATTCTTAAGTATAACCAATAAAATCAATTACTAGTATGTACATGTACATTTTTTTTTATATTTGGATACAAGTGCCGACATACCTTCTCTGATTTCCAATGTTTTTTAATTTGATTATAACATGGTCAACAGCGAAGGGCTCGTCATACCAGATAAGTACTCCAAGCAATACTATCAGCATTACCTGAAAAAGTAAAAAAGAAATGCTCTTTTAGATCTGAAGGTACTACCCATTCTAAAGTGCAAATTACGACATTTACCATGTAGTATAGCATTCAAAAAGTTTGAAACATGTACATAGAGTTGTCTGACACATTAGACTGGGCATACAACATCGCACCAAGAATACTAATCTTATTGTAATCATCAGTTAGGTGGTTTGTATCATATAAAGTGCGTGAAATAAAGGTGCATATTTTCAATAAAGTTGAAAAAATGCCTAATAACATGTAGGTTTTTCCAAAAACTTGTCAATGTCAAATCTGACTGGAATTAAAGGTACTTATCTCAGCTTTGAGAAAAGTTTCAGTAATGTGTGAAAACTTGAGAATTTGCATGACTTAGGTGTATACATCTTTGTAATATCTCAAAGTAAAAAAAAATACAAAAACAAACGAACAAAAAACCAAGCGACTGATTGAGGTATTCTAGTGATTAGTTAGGGTGCTTGCTTCTCAATCAGGAGATCCTTGGTTCCATTCTCTATACCGGCGCCGCGTCACACCTCTAGCGTGTCTAGGGGTTCGTGTTTGCCCAACTCTATATTTTGTATTGCTTATAGGAGTTCATCACTGTTCGTTATATTCACCTTTCACCTAAGACTTTCAAGAGGTAGTGACTGTTCTCTAGCCTAGCACCCGGAATTAGAAGCCAAAGTTAGGGGTCTTGAAGATGAGACTTTAAAACAGAGGTCCCGTGTCAGGTTAGGTCTCGGAACGTTAAAGAACCTTCACTGCTATGGCCTTAAGCGGTCATAATTATGTAGATGCCCCGGCTAATGAACATATAGACGTCCCCCTTTGATTTCGTACATGACGAATGATAAGTTGTATAGATCTACCCCTTTATACTATACTAGCGGGAAAAAGAAACTGCGCGTTATTTAATATATGAAAAAATAATACAAAACAAATAACAATGAACAAATTTTATTTTTTGTAATACTGTTAACAAATGTATTCGTTACAAAATTTCATTTTCCATTAATGTTAACGTCGAATAACGTCAATTTCAGCACACTCAAAAGACACTGGTATTCGAACTTGAATTAGCAAAGTTGATAACGCGTGTGACCACCATTTGCATTCACACATGCTTGGCAACGGCGACTCATTGATGCCACTAAAGTGTTCAGAAATGCTTGAGGGATGTTGTTCCAGATGGTAGTTATAGCCTGGCCTAAATCAGCCAATGTCACTGGCTGATTTGGTAAACGGCGTAGACGTCGTTCCATTTCATCTCAGACGTGCTCGATCGGCGATAAATCGGGGGAAACAGCTGGCCAAGGCAAGACATCGACATTCTGTTGAACAAAAAAAGTCCCTGACTACACGTACAGCATGTGGTCTTGCGTTGTCTTGCTACAGAGTGATGTGATTTTGCTGTCTCTGTATGAAGGGTATCACATGGCGCTGAATAATTTCGTCTCGATAGCGTACGCCGGTGAGATTTCCATTGACAATTTGTAGAGGGGTCCTTCCACGTGCTGTTATTCCACCCCACACCATAACGCTACCGCTACCTCCACCGAATTGTCGACGTTACATAACAAGCTTCCTGGTACAACTCCCCAACGCGACGATACACTCTACAACGGCCTTCATTGCTATCCAAATGAAATCTGGATTCATCAGTGAACAGAATATTGGCCCAGTCCTGTATTCGGAATCGCAGATATCGTCTGCACCACGCTAGTCTAGCGATACAATGACGTTGAAGCAGTATTGGGCGCACCGCTGGACGTCTTGGTCTGATGTTGTGCTCGCGCAGACGATTACGCACAGTTCTTGGACTGATTGATCGAAGTCCAGGAATGCTACGAGCAGTCAAACTTGCTGTCTGGAAACGATTTCTCAGGTGCAAAAGTCTAATGTGGTTGTCTAGTCGACGCGACGTCACACGAGGACGCCCAGAACTTGGTTGATCCCGAGTGTTACCAGATTGTTGGAAACGTCTCCATAACGACTGGATGGTGTTCCGATGAACTCCAAAATGTCTTACTACGATATTTTGTGCCATTCCAGCTTGAAGCATCCCAGCAGAACGATTACGTAGGTTTTCGCTGAGTCATGGCATGACAGAAGGGTAAATTTTGTCAAAACTAAAGTGTTTTCCTCAACGAATAGTGTCCAAACAAACCTTTTACACTTCTTATCCCAAACAGTATTCGCCAGTAAAAGTTGTGCGTACGAACACTTCAATATGTGTTCACTAACCATGAAAAGTCCGTGCATCTGAGTCGGGTACTATCCGATATTGTTAAAAAAAACATCGCCTTTATCGAATGTTTAGATTTTATAAATATAAACAATGAATATAGAAACATACTAAATTTTACAATGCAGTTTCTTTTTTCCGCTAGTATAGTATACACCTTCAACGTGCCTGTATCATTGTGGAAAATTTCGTTAGTGATGAATGAAAATGTTATAGTAAACTTGGAATTCTCTACTCTACAGCATGATACTTGTATGACAAAACTTCGAATGAATTGAACAATTACTGCAATTAAAACTAGTTACCCTAAATGTTTGAACGGACAGACGGAAAAAAGATAGAGCAATCTAATTAAAGTCAGACTTCTTAAATCCGCGCCGTATATATTGTAGCGATTGTGAGCCTATTCTAGGATCTGATTTCAATTAGATTGAAAGTAGAGCGATTCCTAGATATGCATGCATTGGTATTAACCCCCACTCCCAAACCAACAAAATTGTCCACAACAACAGAACGAATTTCAAATGTGGTATCATGACTCATATTTATCTTCGTGAAATTTTATCATTACATTGTTCAACATTATAGCAAAGAAAAATATCTCTTTTATCTTTTGGTAAACACTCCCAAACTATTATCGGCATCGATATCAACGTTTAAATCATCCATTACTCATTGTAAAGAAAATATCTTTTATAAAATTCGCTGTAAATTGTTTTCTAATTAAAGGCTTATAACAACATGATGCTTTGGATTCATACGAGTGTCTCCACCTTTATGAAATGATATGCATTGTACTTTACAAATGGAGTTTGAGTAACAGATTCATGCACGGTATATACATGTAGGTAACAGACATTTCATTATTTACATTTGACTCCACTTTTTTGGCACGCTGTTTTTGGCTATAATAGCTCTAACTCTTCATTGTTATTTCGGATTTCAAGCATTTCGGTTGAGCATCACTGAAGAGACATTATTTGTCGAAAAGCGCATCTGGTGCATCAAAATTGGTACCGTATAAGTTTTACATTACAATAATGACAATACGCGTTTGTAGGGAGTACTTATGTATCAAAGTACTCACCCTCTAATACTTACCACTAATATTAAAGAAAATGACATCAGCACGTAAAATGGAATACTGTAATCCCCAAGTTTCGCTGTTAGTTTGCTGAGACATGTCTGAAGTTGCAAATCAAATATCATCAAGCATGAATTAATTAAAGTGTTTCTGGTTGTTTTAAAACTGCCATAAGGTCTAAATTCGTGATACTTCACCTACAGCTGGGGACTTCTCAATATGAATGAAACCAACAAAAAAAAAAATCACACCACACACACAAGCAAAAATTAAACTTTCATAAATTTAAATTCGGACTAAATGTATTTATATTTAAGGGCATTTGCAATTCAATTCAAAGAAATAAATTTTAAATTACATAAAAGCACTAAACCTAATTTATTTTATGAAAAGAAAACACTATTATTATAGAACAAGTTGTAAAGCATAGCCTACATGTAAGCAAACAATAGAAAATACAGAGATATATCCCGATTGCAAAGTATATGTACATACATTCAGCAATTCATTAAATTCAAGTTAGGCACTACTTACTTCATTGAATATTGTGCACGTCATATCATAATTGTAATCTTTGGTGATTGGGTTTGAGGCACAACAGAAGAGGGATTGACCGAGACTAATAACCTTATTAGACCCAGTACTATCTTCATAGTAAACGGTGTTATCAAAAACGGAAGAATATCCACAACACTGGAGCTGCAACACAGAAATATACATTGATATACTGTGATGTGATATACGTGAATATCCTGATTAATGTGAAAGTTAACAATACGTACTGTATTATAAAGGCTGTTCAAGGCTCCATATATTGATACATCATAGGCAGATATCATGTAAGAGTAAAGGATTCCGTACCATAAACCGTAGTCATCATATGGTGAAAAACTCTATAATAAGAAATGAGAGAAGAAAAGATCTTTTCTCAGTTTGATGATATTAACGCCAATGGAATATTTAGTATAAACAGATTTACATAAGATTAATTTCTTGAAAATACTTTCAGATTCTAATAAAATGTTAAGCAAAACATTTCTGAAAAATATGATGAGTATAGAATAGTGTATTTTAACATCCTCCAACTATTTGCCATACTTTACATGTAATATATTTACCGATACATGCACAGCAATCCACCATCCAGTCACACCACATACTGTACACACTGAAAAGCAGTTCAGTCCCAAAGCCTGCAAATCCGTATAGAAACACTGATATAAGCATTCATATGTATATGTACATGAAGTAAGGAGATATTTTTGGATTACATTAGTAATAATAATCTTTTTCATACCTTTCACTTCAAGCAATTTCCTTTTAAAATTCCATGTAATGCACACCATTAATATTAAGTCTTGAAATGTCAACAGTTGTGTCATTATCTATAATAATGTTATGACCAACTACTGCGAATATATGATAATTTAGTAAGAGCATTAATGTTTGGATTGAATATTAGATATACGTTTTACATATACATAGAAGAATAGAAAGGGAGAAATTTTGTTTGGAAGCTTACTTTTGTCACAAGACTTTACAGATACTAGATTCCCTCAGCAAGGGGATGGAAATTAATCAAGGTTTAGAATAATGTTTCAGTATTTTAAATTCCTAGGGTTTCGTATACAGAATTTTAAGAAACTTAGAACAATTTTGGGATCAAAAAATCAATTCTATCAAAATTATTGATAATTTTGGATGAACTATACATGCAACATTTTCAATGAGAATTCACTTTCGAGCACAAGATTTATAAGCTATATATATCTTCACTGTAGGTCAAAGTTGTGAAAATAAAACTACACTGAGTATATGCTTGTGTTATCAAGTGCCAGCGCATATTGCAAAGCTTACTCCAATTTAAACAACCATATTTAAAACCGATTTATGCTGAGAAATTACCTTTTAAAAAAAGCTGTATAGAGTATGTGTCATTGATTTGGAGTTCGTGAATTGCTAACTGGTAATACATACGATAACATGCAATAATTTTGATCTTCGCTGTATTGTGGTAGCAGTAAATAATCCTACAGCCGCAAATATTACTGACGAGGCGATCATCAACCAACGCCAGATCAAGAGGTTCGTACTGAAGGACAAATGCACCATCGTAATACTACTGAAAAGGAGATCTATCTGCTTATGAGAGAAAGTGGCGTCATGTCGAACAGCAATGCTTTCAGCGAGGAGTCCGAGAGATGGCAACTAAAATGTAATGCATGGATGCGTTGCAACAGTTTTGAACATGAAAAATATATCTGTCTTCAAATGAATTGATAATTAAATGACACACATATTCATTATTTTTCATTACAGCGAATTGGTGGTTAGTAATGCATCTAGGTATATTTACCAAAAGTGAAATAGCTCCAGCTATCCCAAACATAATTTTTTTCCGATGATCGCTGGCTGTAGACCTGGAACTAGATCACATCTGTTTATGCATAACATTGGTAAAATTTCAAGATTGACGACGAAGGTAAAATAAGAAGTTTTTCATTTATTTATAAATCTTAACGATACATTTGGAAAATCAACAAATCTTATGGTATTTATAATAATTGTCTCATAGCTGGTAGTTTCTTGCCGGTCGCTACGTTGATTGGTCGGTTGTACATGCAAGGTGAAGATAACGAACAGTGATCAATCTCATAACTCCTATAAGCAATACAAAATAGATAGTTGGGCAAACACGGACCCCTGGACACACCAGAGGTGGGATCAGGTGCCTAGGAGGAGTAAGCATCCCCTGTTGACCGGTCACACTCGCCGTGAGCCCCATATCCTGATCAGGTAAACGGAGTTATCCGCAGTCAAAATCAGTGTGCCAAGAACGGCTTAACAATCGGTATGAAACACGTCTGACAGGATTTGACCCAATGCGAGGTTGTATTGACGAACTAGATCGTTATAACGATCATAGAATTTGCGAAATGCTGACTTCAATCGAGACTGTTGAAATCCCTGTACCATCAACTTGTTTGTCAGTAGCTTACCTCGATTTAAAAACTGACTATACGCAGAACAAGCTCTTGCGTATCGCATCAGTTGAGATATATAAACACCATATGTAGGTGATAATAGAATATTGCTACACAAATATAGGAAGTTGACGATGGAGAAGCTGAAATCATCCCGTTTGTCATACAGTTGAGTTGTCAGTTTCCCGTTAATGTCTACTATCAATAAAATATCTAAGTATGAAGCAAAAGTGGATGACTCTGTGGTGTCCTTTATTTCGAGCTCACAGCGATATATCAAATCGACATATGAATGAAAGATGTTAATAGACAAAACGTCATCGATATATCTAAAAGTCGAATTGAAGGCCACAGCGAGATATTTTTTATTCTCACGTAGAAGTTTTGAATAAATTCTGCTTCATATGAATATAAAAACAGGTCAGCTAACAAAGGAGCACAATTCGTGCTAATGGGAATTCCAACAGACTGTTGGAAGACCTGATCACCAAAGACCAATGAGGAACTCTAGCATATTTTTTATTTCAACTTCAGAGTACTTGTGCGTGGAATCAGAGTGGTGTTTAACAAAGTAAGTTTTTGAATGACTGATCACTAGATATGAATATTTCCGTTTTCCGTTTTTGTTGAAGAAGCAACTGTCTATGATGTCAAAAAGTCTAGTCTTTAATTTATCGTGAGGAATGGTCGTGTATAGTGTTGAAAAGTCATATGTTTTAATGTTATTGATTTGGAAAAAATTCTGTGATTTCAAGTTTACTAAAAGTTCTTTAGAATTTTGTAGAATCCACATTTGATTTACATCACTTCTGGCATATGTAGTTGCACAGTAAGTTTGAAGTTTCTCCTTCACAGCTGTTAATATTTTCGTGAGGAGCAAAGATAGGGGCTTGGTAAAGCACTTACTGGATCCAGCAATGTATCTTTGTTTGTAAGGGTTTTTATGTAGTTTAGGAATCCAGTATAGGTACGGTAACTCATATTCATTCGACCCATTGACTGGAATATTAAATGTGTCTAAAACTGAAGCATGGTTTTGAAGAATGTCATCTTTTGAAAGGGCAGTTGGAGTATAAGTATGATTACCAAAAGTGGAATTAATGCCAAGTTCGTTTTAAATACAGTTGTAATAATGAGCCTTACAAACAAAGACAATGTTGTTACTAGCTTTGTCAGCTGGAACCAAAACATATTCCTCATGTAACCTATCTATAGCTAATTCTTTTATCACTTCTGGTTTACTAAACACAGAAGGATAGATGGTACATACTTGTGTTTTCATATGTCTAATGCGGGATTTTGATATCCCTCTTATGCTTTTAAGCCATTCTGACAATGTATCAAGTTCTTTTTCATATTTAGCCCATCGTCTGGCATAATCTTCGACAGAACTCATAATAGAGATGAAGTTCTGTCGCCAATTAAAAGAATGAGGTTCTCTGTATTTAGGATCTTTAAGAATAAGTGATTTGAGGTCCTCATTTTCAACTATATCAACATCACCAGTAATGACATGTCCAGCTGGACTATAGCTGAAAGAAGACGAAGAACAAGAACATGTTGGTGGATTACGTATAAGATGGTCTATATCTAAGCACTGCAAAGTTTGTTTATAATTAAAAAGTTTGGATGCAATAGTCGAAGTATAGCTGTAGGAAATACAGGGTGTAGACTTGAACTTGAAATAAGTTGGAATACACGACTGAACACTTTTATGACGAAGAATGTTGCTTATGTTGACGGAATCTATTCCTTTGTTTGTAAATTTGAGCTTAAGGAACTGGCGGCATGATTTGGAAGGTATATCATCCATGGTCCGTGCTGGTTTATAGAGCCTGTGGTAGGCAACATCCATAATCATAGAGTTCAGTCTATATTCAGGTGTTGAAAAATCCAAGTATAGACTAGCCATAGCTTCTTCAAATAACGTGTGTAAAATTCTCAATGGAATAGAGTGAAGTTTTGTACGAATATGATGTGGACCTAATTGTCTGTTGACGTAAGGCAATAGTGAATCAAACGTGACATCATTTATACTTGGTCTTTTATACGAACGATGTCCATGACTGCGTTTTCGTCTTTGGGTATTGGGAAAGAGTCCCATCACATTCACGTTATTTCCTTGTGGACTAGTCAAATTTCCCACATCATATACATTATCATTGCATCCATATGGAAATGCAGTGCCTAGGGTCCTGATCCAGTGATCTTCTCGTTGTCTACGAAAAGGGGTGCTTAATGTAGGATTGTTTGTGTGATGGTAATTTTTTTCTAAATCCTTACATGTATATTGTTTAACGTTCCACTCGAAAATCTTTCACTCGCATGGAAAGCTCGTCATTGCCTGTGAAGGCCGGCCGCTAAGAGACTCGATCATCATCTATGGAGGGCGTCATTTAAATACTCGATTTTTTTCCTTCTATACATAAAGAAGATATTTTGCAGAAGTACCCTTATCATCCTCAAGACGAGTGTCACAGAGGATCCATTTATAAAGAAACAATTTTACCCCAACATGATCATACCTGCCTACAATATACATTAACTTACACCGAGAAACAGATTCAATTAAACTAAATCTACATTAAGACATTTCATTTGATATATTGTCTTGCTTTTCCAGATAAGAATGAAAAAGTGAAGATGACGAACAATGATCAATAAAGAATACAAAACCCTTGACATACCAGTGTGCCTTGGAGCAAGTATCTCTGTTACACCCACTCTGAGCATGTAAACGGAGTAATCCGTAGTTAACATCATTATATATAGAACACTTTGACATTTGGTATGAAATTATCAAAGTCGTATTTCCTAATTGATAAAAACTCGTTTTGAAGTCAGCATTTCGCAACGATGGTCGTTATAACGATCTAATTTACCAACAAATATCTAGTAGGAAGGAATTATCGTCTGGTGGGTGAGCTTCTGAAACAATTCCATTATATTTCAGTTGTCTTTTAACCCATTCTCGGGTTATCATTTGGTACGGCAGATAAGAGAAGATATGTCAGGGATCACAATTCCTCTGGAACACCACAGACATGATCGTGTTGTTCGGTAAAATACGATTAATGAGAGCAAATATGACAACCTAAAACTTCATCTAACTTCACAGGTTTTGCTTAAAATCCTAATGTCATTAAAAAAACTTTTTTTTTCAATATAGATTCCCAATCTTTGAAACATTTAGCTCACGTCAGTTGAAAGCTCAAGTGAGCTTTTCTGGTCGCCTTTTCTGATCTCTTTTCCGTCGTCTGTCTGTAAACGTTTTACATTTTTAGATTTCTCCAGAACTACAGAGCTAATTTCAACAAGAATTGGCAAAAATCATCCTTGGGTGAAGGGATTTCAAGTCGGTGCAAATGAAGCGCCATGTCCCCTTCCAAAGGGAGATAATTACCAAAATGCAAAAAATAGGGTGGGGTCATTTAAAAATCTTCTCAAGAAGCACTGGGTCTGAAGAGCTGAAATTTACCTGAAAGCTTTGCAATATATTACAAATTCGAGTTTATTAAAATCATTGTCCCCGGGGGTAGGATGAGGCCACAATAGGGGATGAAAGTTTTACATACAAATATATAGGAAAATCTTTAAATATCTTCTTCTGAAGAACCAATGGGCCAGGGAAGTTCAATTTTACATAAAAGCTTCCTAACATAATGCAAATTCAAGTTTGTTAAAATCATGGCCCCTGAGGATAGCATGGGGGCCACAATAAGGTATCAAAATTTTACATACAAATATATCAGGAAAATCTTTTAAAATCTTCTCAAGAACCATTGGGCCAGAAAAGTTTACATTTACATGAAAGCTTCCTGACATAGTGCAAATTCAAGTTTGTTAAAATCATGGTCACCAGGGGTAGGGTGGGACCTTAATAGGGGATCAGTTTAACATACAAATATATATGAAAACTCAATAAAACTTTTCTTGTGAAGAATTACTAGGCCAGAAAAGTTTACATTTACAAGAAAGCTTCCTAACAGAGTTCAGATTCAACTTTGTTAAAATTATGCCCCCTTGGGTAAAGGGTGGGGCCACAATAGGGGATCAAAGATTTACGTACACATATATAGTGGAAATCTTTAAAAATCTTCTCAAGAACTATTGGGCCAAAGAAGTTTACATTTACATGAAAGGTGATGATAACGAACAGTGATTAATCTCATAAATCTCATAAGCAATAGAAAACATTTGCATTTTGCTATAATTTCCTTTGACCATGAAAAGTGAAGATAACGAACAGTGATCAATCTCATAACTCCTATAAGCAATACAAAATAGATAGTTGGGCAAACACGGACCCCTGGACACACCAGAGGTGGGATCAGGTGCCTAGGAGGAGTAAGCATCCCCTGTCGACCGGCCACACCCGCCGTGAGCCCTAAATCTTGTTCAGGTAAACGGAGTTATCCGTAGTCAAAAATAGTGTGTGCCAAGAACGGTCTAACAATAGGTATGAAACACAGCAGACAGCATACATGAAATCTTCCTAATATAGTGCATATTCAAGTTTGTTAATATCATGTCCCCCGGGGGTTGGTTGGGGCCAAAATAGGGATCAAAGTTTTACATGCGAATATATAAGAAAAGCTGGGGTTGAGGTGACTCATGTGAGCGATGTGATCCATGGGCCTCTTGTTATTGATATGCATTTCAAAAGCTTCTTTGCAGAAATGGTCTTTTTTAAATGGTAGATAGTTAAAGAACATAATCGTTCGTGATTCTTTCCAAATGAAATTGAATAATGCCAAAATCTTTCTGGAATCCTTTCAAACGAAAGCTATTCACAATATGATTAACCTTAAGAGTCATGAAAAAGGAGTTTGCAAAGCTAAAATAAGAACACGAACAAGTAAATCGGTTTAACGCATTATCAATTTTGGTAAAGAAAGTACATACAAATCAAATTACCTTTCATTATTGATATATGTATATGTAACATTCACATACCACATGAAAAACCTTCTCAAATGTTCGGCAACCGAAGTATTCAGTTGCGTTCCACATGCAACAATACTGTATACTTCTGTAATTAGGCAGATAATCTGAAATAACATAGCATATATGCCGATAAACATGTAAGGCGTTATTAAATTAATCATTTAAAAATATTCACTTGTTTGCACGGATTTTTTTCTGACTATTACATAAAAAAATATTTGCATGAGACAATAAGTGAAGTTAACGGACAATGATCAATATCTAAATCCCATGAAAAATATGAAATTAAGAGTAGGGCAAACTTTGACCCCTGGACACACCAGAGGTGGGATCAGGTGCCTATGAAGAATAAGCATCCGCTGTTGACCAGCCACACCCTCCATAAGCCATATATCCTGATTAGGTAAACGGAGCAATCCGTTATCAAAATTAGTATGTAAAGAACGGTTTAACAATTGGTATGAAACAAGTCAGGCAGCATTCGACTTAATGACAGGTTGTATTTATTATTATAAAGCGCAAAATTACAAATAGTTTCTATGCGCTGTACAATGTTTGTGCTAATAATCATTGATAATACACTAATAAAAGACCTGCAAGAGCTATAAAGGAAATGATAAAACAATAGAAAGAATTTAAATAAAACATGGTAGTAAAATGACAAAGTGTTCGACTTTGACTTGACAAGATACAATTGGCATACAGGTATTCGTATGTTGGATCAAAATTCAGTTTGCAAGAGCTTGCACATGGAATCCTTGATATTACACTGAATTTTACATTCACAGGCCATATTCACACTTAAACAATAGTGTTTTTAGGTTCTTGCTGAATGCTCCATGTGCTTCAAGCTCTCGAAGTTCCAGTGGAAGTTTATTCCACAATTCTGCACCTAGTGTTTTTATGGCTCTTGCAGCGTATTTGTTTGATGATTTCTTCACTACCAGTTTCCATTGGTCGGATGATGATCTCAAGGTTATATGTGGATGGTAAACAGGACATAGCTCTCTCATGTATGCTGGTGCTGAGAAAGAGTATAGTGACTTATATATGGTTGTCAGCAATTTAAACACAACGCGTTGCTTTACAGGCAGCCAGTGTAGTTGTTGAAGTACCGGCGAAATATGTTGTGTGTAGCATTTTTTTGTAAGACAACGTGCAGCGTTGTTCTGAGTCACTTGTAGTCGGTGCATGGGGCGATCGGTCATGCCAAGCAGGAGGGCATTGTGACAGTCAAGGTGGGATATGACTGTTGCATTGATGACCTTCGCACACGCTTCCTGGGTGAGATGGTGTTTCACCTTGGATATTCTCCTGATGTTGAAGTACATCTTCCTTACCACGGAGCAGACTTGTATTTCCATTGATAAGGTGGCGTCCAGGACAGCACCGAGGTTTTTAACAGTAGACTTAGGTGTCAATATTGCTTCACCAATCTTCAGACGGATATCCTTCACAAGGAACTGGTTGTGGGCACTAGCAACCACCATTATCTAAGTTTTTCCATCATTTAGTTTAAGTTTGTTCACAGTCATCCAGGTTCGGACACTTGCTATGCATTCCTCCATAATGTTGACTTGATAGCTCCGCATGGCAGTGTTTTTTACAATCAAATGGCTGTAAAGTTGAGTGTCATCTGCGAACCCATGACGATGTATGGCATATTGGTTGATAACTCTCCTGAGTGGGAAAAGGTACACCAGGAAGAGAAAGGGGCTGAGAACAGATCCTTGGGGCCCTCAGGTGGACAGTGGTACATCTGAGGACACACTGGTGTTGATCTTCACCGATTTGATGTGGCCACTCAAGTAAGACTGTACCCAACGGAGTGCTGTGTCCTTCAAATCCAGCTTCCTCGTGTAGTCTCTCCAGCAAGAGGGTATGATCGATGGTATCAAATGCCGCACTTAGGTAAAAAAGGACCAGGAGCATAGCGTCACCTTCATCCAGTACTGCTTCTACGTAATTTGTAAGCTGGATCATTATAACGGTCATAGACAAGTGTAGTGGGTGTTCATTGCATAAAATAAAACAAGAGACCCATGGGTCACATCGTTCACCAGAATCATGTACGCACTAGTCCTGCTATTGTTCAGCTGTTGTGATTTTGAATATATGAGAGCCTTATCATTCAAAATTTATGAGAAGGTCAAGTTTCAGACAGACAGGGCAAAACAATATGCCCCTGACTATCGTCGCATTGGCATAAGAAAATGAATTTACATAGCATAGGAACATTTACATTTTGCTATAATTTCCTTTGACCATGAAAAGTGAAGATAACGAACAGTGATCAATCTCATAACTCCTATAAGCAATACAAAATAGATAGTTGGGCAAATACGGACCCCTGGACACACTAGGGGTGGGATTAGGTGCCTAGGAGGAGTAAGCATCCCTTGTCGATCGGTCACACCCGCCGTAAACCCTATATCCTGATCAGGTAAAAGGAGTTATCCGTAGTCAAAATCAGTGTGTGCAAAGAACGGCCTAACAATCGGTATGAAACGTCAGACAGCATTTGACCCAATGATAGGTTGTATTGACGGACTAGATCGTTATAACGACCATAGAATTTGCGAAATGCTGACTTCAATCGAGACTGTTGAAACCCTGTACCATCAACTTGTTTGTCAGTAGCTTGATAATGGAATATTACTACATAAATATCGGAAGTTGATGATGAAGAAACTGAAATCATCCCGTTTGTCATAAAGTTGAGTTGTCAGTTTGCCGTTAATGTCTACTTTCAATAAAATATCTAAGTATGAAGCAGAAGTGGACGACTCTGTGGTGTCTTTTATTTCGAGCTGACAGGGATAAATCGAATTGGCATATGAATAAAAGCTATTGTTAATAGACAAAACGAAAGAATTTATTTTAATTCTTTATATTCCCATATAAAACTTTGATTTTCTATTGTG